>NC_142600.1:25182603-25339359 GCF_041222555.1 Hakea prostrata | reverse complement strand
AGACATGCCAACCACTTATGCTAAACCCGGTACAAAGGTGTCAAAAGCAAGTGGAGGTGACAAAGATTCTAGATGTGCGTCGGGGGGACATGAAGGCCTCCACCAAAGAGCAAGAAGGCTCCCGAGAAGAAACAGAAGGCCTCGTCCAGCGTGGAGGCAGCGTTCTCCTAATGAAGGGGAGTACACAACATTGAATACTCCTTGGTCAGAGATCCTGAATATTATAAAAAGACAAGATATTTTAAAGTGGCCTCCCAAGGGCGTGTCCAAGCCTGGAGAGCACAACATGGAAAGGTATTGCCATTTTCACAAAGACTATGGGGATTATATTAATGATTGCAGACATCTGAAGGCCGACATTGAGAGATTGATCTCTCAAGGACATCTCTCGAGTTTCATTAAGGGACAACCGCCAGAGCCAAGAATAGGGGTTGAGAAGAGAGGTTTTGGGGAAGCCGAGAGCGCAGGTTGAGCCTCCCAAGTCGAAGAAGGGAAAGGAAGTGGTCAGCACTAGCCGATCTCCTATTTTAATAATTTTTGGGGGACCCGAACCGGAGTCACTTCACAAGTTGAATTCCAAATCAAAGTTTGTTGGAACTTGAGAGGTGCAGAAGCGGAAAAGGTCGAATGCTGAAAATTCGATCAACTTCGATGATGAGGACGAAAGTAAAATTTGCACACCCCACGACGATGCCATAGTCATCAAGGTGGAGATTGGACGTCGGGAAGTGCAAAGAGTATTGGTTGACACCGGCTCTTCTGCAGATCTTCTATCTTATGAAGCTTATCAGAAATTGAAGATTGAAGAGGATTTGATGGAGCCATCATCCACACATTTGTATGGATTCACTGGATAGTCTGCAGTGGCGGAATGATCGGTTCAACTGGACCTTTCAGTAGGAAATTTTCCCAAGGAAACTACTATTTGAGTGAATTTCCTGGTGGTTTGAGAACTTTCAGCGTATAATGTTATACTTGGCAGACCATCCTTGACAAAGCTAGGAGCGGTGGTCTCAACAAAGCATATGAAGATTAAGTTCCCCACTGATAAGGGAATTGGTCAGGTGTCTTCTGATCAGAGAATCTCTCAGCAGTGTTACGTAGCTTACCTAAAGGACAAGGAGGGCCCGAAGAAGGCTACTACACTACCAATTGAGATACGTAATGATCGGGATGAGGAAGAGATGCAAAGACCTGAGTCAATAGAAAAATTGGAGTGAGTCCAGCTGGATCCTGAGGATGAAAAGAAAACAACTCATATTGGATCTGAGCAACTGGAGGAGTTCAAGTCAGAATTGAAGATTTTCCTTCGGGAAAACAGAGATGTATTTGCATGGTTTGCTGAAGACATGCCTGGGATAGACCGATAGGTGGCAGAACACAAGCTTTGGATAGACCCAAAATCCAAGCCAGTGATCCAAAGAAGAAGAAACTTTTTAATCGAAAAGCATGAAGCTATTAGAAGCGAAGTCGAGAAGTTGAAGAATTTGGGATTCATTGAACCTATTGAATGCCAGACTTGGTTGGCCAATGTGGTTATGGTCAAGAAGGCTAATGGGAAGTGTATTGACTGCACGGACCACAATAAATCTTGCCCAAAAGACTGTTATCCCTTGCCTCGAATAGATCTGTTGATAGACGCTACAGCCGGATATGAGACCCTAAGTTTCATGAATGCATATTAGGGATACAACCAAATTCTTATGAGTCAGGTGGATGAAAAGTTTTATGCTTTCATGACCGATCGTGAGAGTTTCTATTACAAGGTCATGCCGTTCGGCTTAAAGAACGCTGGAGCAACCTATCAGAGAGCAATGAACAAAATTTTCAAAGATCTGATCGGGAAGAATACGGAAGCTTATGTTGACGATATGCTGGTCAAAAGCGTCGCATGTTCGAGACACATTAATGATCTCGTAGAAGTATTTTCGGTATTACGAAAATACCAAATGAGGCTGAATCCAGAGAAGTGTGTGTTCAGTGTGTCTTCGGGAAAGTTTTTGGGTTTTATGGTATCTATAAAATCCAGCCTTATCCTAACCCTGACCCGGCCCAGATTTTATACTGTTGCAGGTCCAAAGACCCGAAGTGGTGGTAGAAGAGACCTGTGGGCCCTCTTAGTGGATGATTCGATGCTTGATGCTGAGCCTATGGACATTGACAATGATGCCCCTCACTTGAGCACATTTTCAGTATTGGGTGAAAATCTGCACATCGATGAAGATTGAATTATTTGAAGCACTTCCTGGAATCCCGTGATCAATCCGAAGGTATTTTCTGAAACTAGACTTGTTGATTGACTTGTAGGAGAAAACCCTGCTTGATTTGACCCTGTATAGCCTCCCGAATCCACTCCTGAACTTGTTGTCATGGCTTGGTCAACTAACAGTGGACCAGCCAGTCGACCAAGAGTAATGGAATTCGAAATTACACTAAATCTCTTCCCATTTTGCCCCTACCTTTTTGGAACTCGTGAATGAGGACCTAAACTAATCATTGGCACTCCAGAGCTCGAGGTTGGACACTCTCTTGGGCTATTCCTTGATGTTTGGGAAGATCTTTGACTCCAATCATTATTGTATACATTAATCATCAACTCAAGGTATGAATTCTTCTATTCCTCTTCTAATCTATTCATTTTTCTATCAATTAATGATCTTGAAACCATGGCTGAAGTGCTGCAACCTTGCAAACACTTAACCATGAGTTTCCCCCTTTCAATTCCTTAATCCTCCCCCACTCTTGCTATGCCATGATTCAAATGAGATTAATTGCACTCCATCACTTTGATTCTATTCAATCTAACCTATTTTGATTCAAATCTGATATGTAGATGCATGATAAGCTTAGACTATAATGAAATTAAGATTCTAGCTTGATTCTTAACACTCATTTGATTGATTCCTATCATCCTTCACAATTTCTATCAATTCTAATTTAATTCTTGTTAAGTATCATATAGAACCTAAAATTTTGATTTGGGTATTTTTGATTGAACCGTTGGATCA
Organism: Hakea prostrata; assembly: GCF_041222555.1. Taxonomy (NCBI): domain Eukaryota; kingdom Viridiplantae; phylum Streptophyta; class Magnoliopsida; order Proteales; family Proteaceae; genus Hakea; species Hakea prostrata. The sequence continues at coordinate 25,336,351 of NC_142600.1, read as the reverse complement.
TCATGAAAATTAGTGTGTAGTATCCTCTTACTGTTATAAGCATGCTCACCAAATTGCATGACGATCGGAGCACCAGAAGGGTAGTTTCGGATCAAGTTTCCATTGCTATTCTGATGTTAACAAGTCTTGGTCGTCTGACAGTCGACCAAGCCAGTCCACCAAGAGCTGTTAAGGCCCTGTACTCAGCCGAATTGATCCGTTTGAACCCCGATTCAATTGCTTTCTTCTTTGACATTACTTGTATGATTATCTAGGGTATCAACACTGATTTTGGGACCATACTTGGTAATCATTGAATCTATTTACAACTTGATTAAGGTAAGGACAGTCGTTAACTCAAGTATGTTAATTATATCAACATGCTTACATTATAGGAACTTAATGGTTATGTTCATATGAGTATTCCTTTACTATACATGACTGTTATGTGTTTTCTTATCAGTAATAGAATGTATATATCATTTAGAATATCTTGTTCAATTTTACTTTATGATTTTATATATGATCAATCATGTTATGATATGTATTTGTTTATGTGATGAATCATTGATTTAGTATAATATGATGAGATTGAGTTTGTGATTGACTACGTATGACATGGGATTGGGAAGTGTCCTTCCGACACTTCTGTCCTTGGACATCGGAGGGAGTAGTATGGGATATTCCCCGAAGGTGTCCATCGACGCTTTCCCGGGTTGTTGGATGACATATATAGGATTGTCTAGGTGTATGGTTAGGATATTTTCCCTTGTTGTATCAGACCCGAATCTGAAGGGTATTGAGACCGAACGACCCATGGTAGAGTATGGTTGAAGGGCACTCAAGACCGGTATCCACTCCATGAGAGGACTTGAACTATACTGCGGATACCCAAAAGGGGACATTTGTTTGTAGGGTTGCAAATGGATAGACCTGGGCTCACGGGCGCTCAAGACGGTAACCAACCCGTGAGAGGACGTGAGAGCTTCCCATTTACCATTTGTGGATGACCAATAGGGTTGATGAGTCCGTAGTCCTAGTTGGTCGGTGCCATAGGTACAACTGACTCTAGTGTGAAGGATACGGAATCGAGTTGGTCGGTGCCATAGGGAAAGTATCCGGATCTGACATGATACGACTGAGTAGATGACTTGCATTGGGCTAGGCTTCGCCGCGACATGCGCCAATACTTATACCAATGGTGATGTGAGAGAGTGGTGACTAAATCCCCAACCATGGCTTGATGAGGACCTTACCCAATCACCACAGCAGACCCAAGATATCTTATGATTGAGGGGGAGTGACTGACGACCCAAAGAAGTATGGTGCTATGACTTAAAGCATGTCTACCTTAGAGACTAGCATACTTAAGATTAGAATCATATTTCATCATTGTCTCATATCATATTGCGACTTGTATCGAATGAAATGTGTATTATGAAACGACTTGCCTTGCTGAGTTCTTTTTGCACTCATTCCTTTTGTGCAATTTGTTAGATTATACTGCAGGTACAGAAGACCTTGATGGCACATCTTATGACCCGAGCTATGATCCCGCATACTACCCTTCGGGTTATGGCTACGCGGAGAGTCAGGATTGCTATATCGAGGAGGATTATAGTGCGTACTAGGGTTAGCCCCACATTAGTGAGGGAGCGGCCACGTTGGGTTTACTTCATCCACACTTTTGAAGAAGAAATCATTAGGATAGAAGAAACCTATGTGTAGGCCCCATTTCCCTGGATAACTATAATCATTTGGTTATCTTCACTCTAATTATTATGGATTTGTTCTCGGCACAGATTGTAACTTAACTTTATTAACTACATTTCCGCTATTGTTGGAGGAGTGACTTCTGATCACTTCTTCTCTCCGAGACTACCTCTATATGAAGTTGACATTTAATATTTCCGCACTCTAATTTACTATCTTCTCTTATTCAATTGTTTTATTTATTGCTTGTTTTATACATTGATTATATTGTTCATGATTATGTTATCGTGTATGTGGGAGGCATGGCTGCTCGATCTGGATCTTTGGGCTGTGGATCACATCCCAGGTATGCCAGATAGGATATCGGCCGGGTGGATGTGACAGTATCTCAAAGAGGTATAGAGGCTAAAAAATACAAGCTTTGATTAACATGGAACCTCCAAAAACCGTTCGGGACGTGCAATGCTTGACAGGAAGAGTAGTTGCGTTGAATCGCTTCATCTCGTAGTCGGGAGAAAAGTGCCTTCCTTTCTTCAAAGCCTTAAAGGATTTAAGAGGAAGCAAGGAAGCCCGATGGATGGATGAATGCAAAAAAGCATTCAAAAGTCTAAGGGAAACTCTAGGAAAGCCACCTTTGTTGTCCAGACCAGAGAAAGGAGAAACTTTACAGGTTTATTTGGCCACTTTAGCCTCGGCTGTAAGTGCAGTTCTTGTTCAGGAGAAGGAAAGGAAGCAATGGCCTATCTATTATGGTAGCCATGTGCTTCTAGATGCAGAGACGCGATATTCATAGATTGAGAAACAGGCTTTGGCTTTGATGATTGCGGCCAGAAAACTTCGACCAAATTTCCTTGCAGACTCGATCGAGGTATTAACAAATCTTCCTTTGAAAAGAGTTCTTCATAAACCCGACTTGTTGGGAAGAATGGTGGCATGTCAGTTGAGCTTGGTGAATTCCAAGTGAATTTCAAATCTCACAAAATAATCAAGGCTCAGGCATTAGCAGATTTTGTCATGGAAACCATGACTCCAATTGAAGAAGAAATCGAACGAGTATTCCAATCATGTGGGAGATATACATTGATAGTTCAAGCAATAAGCATGGAGCTAGAGCAGGTATTTTGCTTAAGAGTCCAGCAGGTTTTATCATTCGGTATGCATTGAGATTCGCATTTGAAGCTAGCAACAATGATGCTGAATATGAAGCCTTGATAGGTGGACTACGTTTGGCAAAAGCTTTGGCGATAGCATATGTCACTATATACAGTGATTCATAGCTGATAGTTAATCAGGTGCAAGGAGAGTACGGCGTAAAAGAGACCCGATTACAAAAGTATCAAGAAATTGTGCAGGCATTACAAAAATAATTCAAAGATCTGAAGGTGTGTCAGATCCCGAGGAAGGAGAATAAGATGGCGGACAAACTCTCAAGATTGGCTAACGCCAAGGAAAACACACTCGACTCTTTAGTTTACTTAGAAAAGTTGGCCATTTCGAGCAATCAAGAAAAAGAAATATCTTATATCGAGATTGAGCGCTGTTGGATGGACTCGATCATAGAGTATCTTCGGAATGACAAGCTACCAGAGGACGTGAAGGAGGCCCGAAAGATTTGAGTACGAGCATCGAGATTTACTTTGTTAATTGGAAGATTTTTACTTTGTTAAATGGAAGATTGTACCGAAGATCTTATGCTGGTCCACTCCTGAGGTGCTTAGGTCCCGTAGGATCACAAACCGCTTTGACCAAAGTTCACGCAGGAATTTGTGGGGCGCATATGGGCAGTTGTGCCCTAGCTCACAAAATCCTGAGGCTCGGGCTGTATTGGCCAAAGCTCCAAGAAGTTGCAATGAAGTACGTTCGTGCCTGCGACAATTGTCAAATTCACGCAACGATATCAAAAAGACCAGCTGAAACCCTAACGTCAATTCTTGATCCTATCTCGTTTGCAATGTGGGGAATTGATATTATGGGAAAATTCACCAAGGCATCTGGCGGACGGGAATATCTTATTGTGGCAATTGATTATTTTACCAAGTGGGTAGAAGCAAGCGCTTTGGTAACTATCACTGAGAAAAAGGTAGAGAAGTTTGTCTTGGAGTCTATAATTTACAGATTCAGGATGCCAAAGATCATTGTTACCGATCATGGAACACAATTTGACAATCCCCAGTTCGAGCAATTCTGCAGCACTTATCAGATCGAACACCAAATGTCATCATTGGCATACCCACAAAGCAACGGTCAAGTGGAAGTCACGAACCGAACGTTGTTAGACGGAATAAAGAAAAGACTTTAGTCAGACAAAGCTTTGTGGGTCGAAGATCTGCAAAATGTTCTTTGGGCGTACCGAACCACGATTCGAACCCCAACCGGAGAAACTCCATTCAAACTAGCGTATGGATCTGAAGCATTAGCACCCATGGAGTTAATGGCAGGGACACCACGAGAAAGAGAGTTTGAGGAAAAAGCGAATGAACAAGGTCTACTAGACAGTCTCGACTTGCTGGATGAAGTTCGCGCAAAAGTAGTTGCCCGAACTCAGTAGTACCAGCGAAGGATAGCATCTCACTATAACTCTTGAGTTCGACGTTGCCAATACCAATCGAGAGATTTGGTTCTAAGGAACACGTTGGCTTCAGATCCTCATAATCAAAAGAAGCTGAATCCCTCTTGGGAAGGACCATACATGAATAGTCAAGCTGCTTGATTCAGGAGCATACAAGCTAAAGATAATGACCGCCGGGCAGGAACTAGACCGATCGTGCAATGCAAGGCACTTGAAGAAGTACTATCCTTAAAGATTTACCATTTTCGTTTCTGATGTAGTATTTCCCTCATTCAATGCAATTTCAAGTTTCAAACAACAAATCTTTTGATTGGGGGCTACTATATATCAGTACTTGAATGAAGAATCAAAAGGCTTCGGTTTAAAACTTGAGTGAGACCTTCAACAAGGCATCGGCTTAAAACCCAAGTGGGACCTTCTATGAGGCATCGGTTTAAAACCCGAGTGGGACCTTCTATGAGGCATCGGTTTAAAACCCGAGTGGGACCTCCGAAAGCTTAGAAGAATTTTCAAGATTCTCTAAGTAAAGGCACCGGCTTAAAACCCAAGTGGACCTTCTACGAGGCATCGGTTTAAAACCCGAGTGGGACCTCCAAAAGCTTAGAAGAATTTTTAGGATTCTTTAAGTAAAGGCTTCGGTTCCGACCGACTAAGACCTTCCAAAGCAAAGGCTTCGGTTCTGACCGACTAAGACCTTCCAAGGCAAAGGCCTCATTCCAATAATTCTAAGGAATTGCTCAAAAGAAGACTTTGGTGAAAAACCCGAATATCTTCAGCGATTGACAAAGTTTAAAGATAAAGATAATTCTTTATTTCTTTAACGACCAAAAGGGGCCAACCTTTACAACATCAAAAAGTTCTCAGAAATACATATGAGACAACAAATTTTGGGGTCAAATCCTCATTCAGTCAAAAAACAATGAATTCTAAATATCATCATCGGTGATTGCGAAGAGTTCTGTAAGCTTCCATTTGTCGAAGGAGAGTCGGGAAGGAAAACCAAAGCAGCTTTCTCAAAAGCAACACAGAGTCAAGAAGAAAGATTGAAGAAGCCCTCATGTGCCGAAAAGGAGTCGGGAAGACATACCCAAGCAAGGCCCCTCAGCCTCAGCGATTGCGAAGAGTTTTGTAAGCTCCCACCTACAAAAGCTTGAGGAAAACTTCGCAATTCCATACTACTTGTCTAGCTTTTCCAGGATCCTGTTGCGAAGAATTCCGTAAGCTTCCCCCAACAAAGACAAGTAGAAAGAAGAACAGGAGGAATGCTGAGCTCTAGGCTTCACCCTCTTTGCCCTTTTCAACCGATACCAAAGCTTGATCTACATCCTGGTTGACGTTCGGGGTGGCTTCTTCGTAGACCAAGTCCCTGAAAGGGGTCAAAGGAGGAGAATCGTTAAGATATAGCAATATATCCGGATCCTCAGTTGGCATATCTTCCAAGTCTTTGGTCTAGTCAGGCGGGAGAAGTCCCAATTCTCCAAATACTTCCGAAGGGCAGTGTTGCTGGTGAGGAGCCGTATCAAAGTTTGGATCTCTCCTTAAGACCGACTTTCAGACATTATTCTGCCCTTCCCGGTAAGCCTGTAGATGAAAAACATCCAACAAATCATCAAAAGGCTTACTGTGCAAGTATTTGAAGATGCAAGCCCTCCGGATCTCGACAGGGATATGTTCAAGTAAAGAGGGAACTGCCTGCCTTTGAGGTTCGGTGGTTCTCGCCTCGGATTCCTTCAATGCCCCCGAGAGCCTTTCAACTTCACATTCTAACTTGCGATTGCTCTCGTTAGCAACGTCCAGTGAAGAGGAAAGCTAAAAGATCTCCGTGTTCTTCACTTGGGCTACTTCCCAGAGTCCATCTTGAAGGCGTTTGATCTCAGCATCATTGGCTTTGACTTCCTCACAAAGATTAAAAAGATCAGACTGCAATCGCTCGATCCGGAAAGCTGACTTCACTTGCTTGTGGAAGTTATCAGCAATACTCCTACAACATTATCAAAGTTATTCATAGAATGAGGATACTCCAAAAGGAAGGCAAAGGGAGAAATAATACTTACATTACTAATGAGTTCATAAAGGCCTCGTCGAGAACGGCATTGAAGGCTTTGCTTTCAGCGGAGCATCCGCAGGTGAAGGTGCACCATTCCAACGCCTTGTCAAAGTTGCCCATCAAAAAGTCAGACCTCTTCAATGACCAGGAAGGCCTATATATTTCATCATCAAAACGAGGACGTTTTTTCTTAGAAGCAACGCCCTCAGCTTCCTAAAAAACGACCCGATCCTCCACCATCAGGATAGCAGCCTCCATGACCAAGGGATCCTTGGAGTAAGATGCCAACGAGGCAACAACTGTGATCTCTAGGATCGGGACGCCAGGAGAAGGAGTCACCATTTCCTCCTCAGGCCGATTTGCCATCTTCTCTGTGGGTGATTCTAATGGGACGATGGCCAGTGCCTTGGGAGTCCAAACTTCGAAAGGAGTGGCATCGACCTTTTCAGACTTGATAGCATCTTTCTTTATTGAGGAAGTCTTCTTAGTAGCCCTTGCTCTAACGGTACTCGGATCGAACTTTGGAGGCACTGTGAAGAATAACAAGAACACTAGTTAGAATGCAGGGCCTGAAACCCTAAAAGTATCCAAGGTGATCAAGAAAGAAATCTAGACCAAAGTATTTGGTCTTCTCCTTAAGACGATCAGAAATGCATTCTGACGTCCAAAAATGAAGCTTCTAACGCCAAAAAGCTGGCAGTGAAGTAAAGATCCAGAGTTTTTCACTTTGGAGTTCATCAGGGAGAGAAGAACAGGAAAAAAAAAAGAAAAAAAAAGAGGAACGATCAAAGGAAGAACTTACTCGTTCAAAGCCTTGCTACAAATCTTCAAACTATGAACCTTCAGATAGGAAGACTGAGGGTTGTGAACGTTAGGAAGATTTTTGCAGAGTTCCGTTGTTACAATGTTCGTAAGATGTCAAAGCACGTCGAAGGGGTTTAAATAGCCCATGGAGGTGTGCAAAGGGACGTAACTCCAGCAAATCAAAGGCCCATAAAGAGTGACGGTTCGAGTTCTGATTGTAGGATCCCAGATTGACGACTACAAGATAGTGACTTTTCAAATTTGAAATAAATGAAGTCGAGCTGCTGCAAGTCTCCATATGGCAAGATAAACATCAGTTACGAAGGAGTGCAGCTCGAGAAACTAACCGTCGCCCATTTGTAATAAATGTGATGGACCGGAAAATTTTTCTTGGGAAGGAAAACCCATAAATAATTATGAGAAAAACGTTTGATTTTCTCTAGGAGGATCGTGCCAAAGGCAGCATTCACAAATGACAAAGGATGGAGTTGATCGTGATAGTAAGGAAACTGAAGTTTCTTGAAGCAGGGCATCGGGAAACCGAATGAGTCCCCTAATGAAGCATCGGTTCTAAACCAAATGAGACTTCTGAAGGTTGGAGCATTGAATGAGACTCCCGAACGACAAGGCTGAGGATTATTCCAAACGTGGAAAGTCCACAAGTTTAATTAAGCTCCCGAGGGAGATACAAGTTAGACTCGAAGAGTTGAATTCTTATTATTATCTGGACATTCCCGAAAGAGAAATCTCACAAGTCGATCGTAGTAGTAAGTACAAAATTCTTACTACGAGGAATTATGGTCAATTCATAATTCCTCATTTCTCATTCTTGTGCAGGTTGATGAACTGGAGTGGTTGAAGGATCTGCTGTTGAGGCTTGTCCCCGAGGGTCTTGGTTTTCGCCGACTCCCTCATTTTCAGGAAGGGGCGGAGAGTCACTAAGGTAGGCATCAAGATCAGGATCGGACAGATAGGGATCATCATCTTCTTGGGCCCACTGCGGAAGAGACATCTTTAGCCTATCAAAAACTTCAGAATGACAAACTTTCTTGAAAGGAGAAGTGTCCAACGAAAGATCAACTTTCAAAATGGCCTCCCACACGTCATTTTGCCCCTCTCAATATTAAAGTGCTCTCCATGTCTCCCGTATCCAAGGTTTGCTCCCCTCCGATGTGTCACTCGATAGACCATGGCATTCTGAATGATGTATGCCAAGTCTACCTGATAGCGGGTGTACACTGAGAAGGTCATCAGAGCCTACATGAGTGAAATCTCACTCTGATGTCCTGCCTTAGGTAGCAGGTTCCATGCTATGATCTGTGAGTTGATCCGGCATGAGGGAAGCAGCTCAGTCACCGACTCTACCCCGCTGCACTCCCCAATGCAAATGCCTGAGTAGATGAGAGCTGTCACATCCCGCCCTAAATCCACCAAGGGTGTACCCTATCTGGATTACCTGGGGAGTGAATCACGGTCCCGCCAATCAAGTTTAGGAACGATCATAGTCACTTAGCACAATAATATAATCAAAAGCAAGAACAATTCCTTGTATTCAAATAATTTAATAATAAAAGTCTAGAAAAGATCTCAGAAGGTTTCACAAATAATATCAGACTGCCGAAATGATACAAATAGGAAAAATAGTCAAAGTGTGAAAAGGAGGGAGGAAACCCATCCTATAATAATAGCGGAAGGTAAATCGACTAAAATTAAGGGTTACAACCGGTTCCCAACATGACAAGGGAACATACTAAACTACAGTCTCAACAAATTAACTAAGAGGTTAAAAAGAAAATGGGACGATATCCCAACACTAGCACACAAGTGCAAAGGCCGAACTGCTCCAGATAAGTCCCTATCTCGGACTACTAGTCTTTATCAACTTGTACACCGTGACCAGTGGGTACGGGTCATCAACTTGGTCTTTAGAGTGTTGACCATCATAGCCAACAGTGGTGGTACCTGCAGTAGAGTCTAACAAAAATGTTGCAAAAAGGAGTGAGTTCAAAAGAACTCAGCAAGGCAGGTTATTCCACAATAACATAGATACATAATACAAAACATAACATGATGCAATATGATATGAAACACATGATGCAATTATGATTCTAACTCTATGTATGCTAGTCTCTATGGTAGACATGCTTTAAGTCATAACACCATACTTCTTTGGGTTGTCAGTCACTCCCCCTCAATCATGCAACATATCTTGGGTCTGCCAGGGAAATTAGGTAAAATCATCTCAAAAACCATGGTAGGGGAATCGGTCACCGCTCTCTCACATCACCGTTTGGTATAAGTACTGGCGCATGTCACAGTAAAGCCTAGCCCAATGCAAGTCATCTACTCAGTTGTATAAAGTCAGATCCAGATACGTCCATTCCTCACCCCTAGCGATCCTTTCCGGTATCCCTCACACTAGAGTCAGCGTAATCCCAGATTACGGACTCATCAACCCTATTGGTCACCCAAAAATAGTAAATGGGAAAATCTCACGTCCTCTCACGGATTGGTTACCGGTCTTGAGCGCCCGTGAGCCCAAGTCTAGCTATTTGCAACCCTACCAATAAATGGCCCCTTTCGAGTATCCGTAGCATGGTTTATGTCCCCTACCGGATTGGTTACCGGCCTAGAGCGCCCATCAAACCATACACTACCACAGGTCGTTCAGTCTCAATGCCCTTCCGATTCGGGTCTGACACGACAGGGGACATCCTAGCCATACATTTAGACAAGTCCTATATATGTCATCCAATAATTCGGAAAAGCGTCGATGGGCATCTTCGGAGAACATCCCATACTATTCCCTCCGATGTCCAAGGACAGAAATGTTAATAGGACATTCCCCAATCCCAAATCATACCTATTCAATCACATTCTCCATTCCATCATGTCATACATAGATGACATTTCATCATATAGAAAGATACATACCATAACATGATCAATTACATATGAATTTATTAAGAATACATAATCATGATAACAAAAGAATATGTAAACATGGCACTACTATACTTGAAGTACTTATAACAGTCATATACTGTAGGAAATACGATAAAGAAGGTAAATCTACTAAGTCTATAACATAGAAGCAAGAATCACATAATCTATGTAGTTATGGTAACAACCGTCCTTACCTTAAGTCGCGATGATGATAATCCAATAATCTCAAAAGAATGATCCAAAGATGGTAATAAGACCCTAGACAAACATAAATGAAAGGTTAGAAAAGAAATTGGGAAAATTGGAGGTCGAACGGGTCAAAACGGAGCAAGGTTGCTATCAGCAACAAGTTTGGTCGATGGTCCTTAGTCGATGGCATCGACCAAAGAGGATCGACCAAAATTGTCTTCGGGGCTGCATAATGGGATTTGGGGATTTTGGTCCGAAATGGGTCTTCCGGGGTTCGGATCGATCCGAAACTTGGAGGGGTGATTCATAACAATGTAAGAACACTACCTACCAAGTATTATCACAATCCAATGGTCCAAATGAAAACCCCCAAATTGAGGTCCTATGTTCTAAAGACAAGAATCCTAGCATTCATGAGAAATTGATGTAATTGAAATGGAAGCTAGAGAATTAGTTGGGGAATAGGTTAGGAACAGTAGGAGGAGACTGTGTAGCAAGAATTAACATGATCCAATGGTCAAATTGAAAACCCCCAAATTGAGGTCCTAGGTTCAAACTTGCAAGAATCATGTTCTTCAATGGAATCAATTGCAATTGCAAGAGAACTTAGGAATTCAATTAAGGGAATGATGGGCAGTAGATTAGAGATACATACTAACATATAATCAGACCTAATTGAAAGAGAAAATCAGATTAAGAGATGAATTCATGTTGTAAAGAAGAGAAAAAGAAAAATAAGAAAGCAAGAACATTATGTATGAGAATCATAGCATGGAAAGGGTGAAGAGAGGTTTAATCAAAGCAAAAGAGCTTGTAGAAGAGGTGGTTGCAAGGTTGCAGCACCTTCTTCACGAACTCAGTAGCAAGAACAAGATGAGGTAGAAGTAGATTAGAGAGAGAGTGAGAGATTGCATACCTTGGAGAAGAGATTAGAGAAGAGAGACAATGATTCTTGTAGAAAATCATCACCCAAGCTAAGGAGGAGCCTAAGAGGAGTCTTCCCACGTTCTTAGGTGTTGAAATGAGTAAAATATGGTTTTAGGTTCGAGGTTTCACTTAAATAGAGAAAGGAAAATCCAAAAAGCATCTTTCTCTCAAATCTGGTAACTTTGGTCGATGGTCCTTGGTTGATGGCATCGACCAAAACATGTAACAGGTTTAAGCAGGAAATCCAGAAATAGTTCAGCAACTTCGAACAGGGATTCAGAGAGCTATACGGGGTCAAATTGAGTGAGGTTTTCTCCTACAAGTCAATCAAGAAGTCTAGTTTCTATAAATAGCTTTGTATCAAGCATGGAAGATCAGTAGGTCCACAAAATAAGCTCAACTTCTTCGATGCGCAAGCAGGATTTGCCAGACATAGTTCAGCAACTTCGGACAGGGATTTGGCAGGCTATATGGGGTCAAATTGAGTGAGGTTTTCTCCTACAAGTCCATAAAGAAGTCTAGTTTCAGGAAATATATTCTGATTGAGCACAGGAGTTCATTAGGTATTTCAACTAATTCACCCCTTTTCAGTGCGCAGATTCAAAACTAACACTGACAATGCTCTCAAGTGAGGGGCATCATCGTCAATGTCCAAGGGCTTGGGCTCCAACAGAAAATCATTAGCCAAAAGGGTCCACAAGTCTCATTCCCCCCACTTTGGGTCTTCGGACCTACAAACATAACAGATTCCGGGCCGGGTCAAGGTTAGGATAAGGCCAGATATTACGGGTCTACCCTAAGGGAAAGGTCTGGCATGACTTCTTAAGGCTTTCAAAGATAATAACACTGAAATCAAGGTCCAACTTTAAGGTCTAATATCAAACAAGTCTTTCTTTATCCCAAAACAAATAGGGTGTCCTGGCTAGGTTTGGGCTGAATGTCACAAGAGCTCTCTTCTCCTAGAAGATGACATCATCAGACTCCTGTCCCAGCTCAAACCATCTCCTGTCGCGGTGGACGTATGTAACATCAAGGATGTGAGTCAGCTTGTGACATCCAGCCCAAACCTAGCCCGGGATACCCTATTTGTTTTGGGATAAAGAAAGACTTGTTTAATGTTAGACCTTGAAGTTAGACCTTGATTTCAATGTTGTTATCCTTGAAAGCCTTAGGAGGCCATATCCGGCCTTATCCTTACCCTGACCCGGCCCGGAATTTGTATTGTCTGTTGATCCAATGACCCGAAGTGGTGGGAAAAGTCCTTGTATACCCTTTTGGTTGATGATTTGGTGTCGGAGCCCAAGCCCATGGACATTGACGATGATGCCCCTCACTTGAGAGCGTTGTCAGTGTTAGTTTTGAATCTGCGCACCGAAGAGGGGTGAATTAGTTGGTAGACCTAATGAACAACTGTACACAATTCAAAAGTATTTCTCGAAACTAGACTTCTTGATGGACTTGTAGGAGAAAACCCCACCCAATTTGACCCCATATAGCCCTCCAAATCCCTGTCTGAAGTTGCTGAATTATGTCTGGCAAATCCTGCTTGCGCATCGAAGAAGGTGAGCTTAGTTGGTAGACCTAATGAACTCCCATGCTTGATCCAAAGGTATTTCTGGAAACTAGACTTCTGTATTGACTTGTAGGAGAAAACCTCACTCAATTTGACCTTGTATAGCCTTCCGAATCCCTGTTCGAAGTTGCTGAACTATTCCTGAGAATTCTGTTGAAACTGCTGTTGGTCGATACTATTGGTCGATACTATCAACCAAAGGTATCGACCAAAACAAGCCCAGAATCGTGAAAAAGATGCTGTTTGGATATTCCTTTGTCCTTTTAAGTGAAACCTCGAACCTAAATCATTATTTCACTCATTTCAACATCTGAGAACATGGGAAAGCTCCTCTAAGCCTCCTCCTTGGCTTGGGTGATGATATTCTACAAGAATCATTGTTTCTCTTCTCTAATCTCTTCTCCAAGGTATGTAATCTCTCACTCTCTCTCTAATCTACTTCTACCTCATCTTGTTCTTGCTACTGAGTTCGTGGAGAAGGTGCTGCAACCTTGCAACCACCTCTTCTACAAGCTCTCTTGGGTTGATTAAACCTCTCTTCATTCTTTCCATGCTATGATTCTCATACATGATGTTCTTGCTTTCTTATTTTGATTTTCCTCTTCTTTACAACATGAATTCATCTCTTAATCTGATTTTCTCTTTCAATTAGGTCTGATTATATGTTAGTAATTGTCTATGTAAAACCCAGCCCTAACCTTGACCCGGAAACCTTGTTATTTGTAGGTCCGATGACCCGAAGTAAAGTAAGAAGTCAGCTTTGGGCCATCCCAGTGGGGGACTTGGTGTCTGGCTTTGAATCCATGAAAGTTGATGGTGAGGTTCTATTTTTGGAAACTGAATCCTGATGAAGATCTGATTAGTTGATGGACTTGGAGTGCTCTCTATCTTGGTTTGAAGGCATTTCTACCTATTAGGTAAGTCACTTGACTTGTGTGCAAAACCCCTTTAGGATTGGATTTGATCACGGACCTTCAATTCCTGTTTTGGTCTTCTTTGTCGGCATTGGTCGTTGATTGGTCGATTGGGCCGATCGACCAATCCACTCGACCAATGAGTCTTGTCTTTGGCAATTAGGTTGTTCTTGCTCTATTTAAGTCCAATCTCGAGTCCACTTCGTATTTGCTGCCTCCAAACTCTCTGGAACGAACCAAAGACCTCTGCAAGTCATCTCTCTTGCATCCTTGGTGTTTTCTTGACGGATCTTCGTCGAAACTCTTCTTTTTGCATCAAAAGGTATGTCTACTCTCTCTTCTTCTCCTCCATCTTTGTTTTTCTTTCCTTTTTGAGTTGAGACAGTAGAAGAGATGCTGCATTCTCTGTTGCAAACATCTCTGAACATGTTCTCATGATCATCCTAAGGATTTGAGGCTAGAACAATGATCTTAACCATGATCATTGCAAGCTTTTGAAGGAATCATGATCAAACCATGATCTAATCTTTGTTAAACTTCTAATCTGAATTCTGATCTCTTTGGATCTTCTATGTTGATCATGTTAGTAGTTAATTACTGTGTTTTCCTTCCATGATCCATAATCTATAGATCTCTAGTGTTCTCTTCTACCTTACTATGTGTTCTTCATGATGCATGGTAGTTACATATATGGTAGGTTTTATTTCCTTATTTAGATTTATGCTTCTAAGCCTTGTTCCTTGAAGATCTAAGTATGTTTTCATGATACCTTTACCTGAAGCAATGATCCATCCTCCTATTGTTCTTGTCTTTGTTTTCTATTTCAAATTCATCAAGATCCATGGTTGATTTAATTATGGTAACTTTTTGTTTCCTAATTTGGATCTTGATATCTTGATTTGATTGGTGTTTTGAGGTCCCCTATATGTTAGAATACTACTGATGTAGTCTACCCCTTGATTAGTACCCTTTTGAACCACCAAATTCGGATTTCATATCTTAAAACTCTGATTTTATAGGCTACTGTCTGCATTGGTCGACTGATTGGTCGCTGGACCAGTCGACCAATCCACTCGACCAATGAGTACAGCAACTCCAGAATTGGTCTATGTTGGATGTTTTGGTATCTTTTCTGTTAGGGATCTTTCCTAATATGTTGTATATACTTGTTTAGGACCTTCTTCTCAAGTTTGCCGAGATCTTACTTGACTTCTTAGGATTCCTTTGCGAGTTATAAAAGGTAAGGATGGTTATTTCCTTAATTACATAGATAGCATGAATCTAGTTTCTATATTTGAATATCATAGATATGATTCCTAAATTAGATTCTTACAATGATATACTACTTGTTGCATAACTTTGATTACAGTAGCATTACTTATTCATATTAAATTGATTCATGTATGATTTACTTACCAATGTTATAAAAGTGATTGTAATTATTGATTTCTTTCCATATATGAAGTTACCATATATGTGATGATATGAATTGATGCATGTGTATGCTTAAGTATGGTTTGGAAAGGAGAGGTGTCCTTTTGACACTTCTGTTCTTGGACTACTACGGGAATATTATGGGATGTTTCCGGAGATGCCCTCTGGACACCTTCCTAAACTGTTGGATGACATATCTAGGATTGTCTAGTAGTGTTTGGCTAGGATGTCTGTTATGTGAGACCCTAATCGGAGGGGTATTGAGACCGAACGACCCGTGGTAGCAATGGGGATTCATGGGCGCTCAAGACCGGTAACCAACCCGTGAGAGGACGGGGAATCACATTGTGGGGGCCATTTATTGATAGGGTTGCATATGGTTAGACTTGGGCTCACGGGCGCTTAAGACCGGTAACCAACCCGTGAGAGGACGTGAGAGCTTCCCGTTTACCATATGTGGATGATCAATAGGGTTGATGAGTCCGTAGTCAGGGACTATGAGGACTCTAGTGTGAAGGATACCGGAAAGGATCGTCAGGGACGAGGAATGGAAGTATCTGGATCTGACTTGATGTAACTAAGTAGAAGACTTGCATTTGGCTAGGTTTTACCTTGACATGCGCCAGTGCTTATACCAAATGGTTGTGAGAGAGTGTGTTGACTTAACCCCCTGCCATGGTTTGTCTGAGGGATGAAGGACCCATTACCAATCGGCTGCTCAAGACCGGTGAAATGATCCGTGAGAGAATCCAAGATATCTTTAATGGTTGAGGATGTGAGTGGACCTTCCTAAAGAAGTACGGTGCTATGACTTAAAGCATGTCTGCCAATAGAGACCAGCATACATAGAGTTAGATTCATTCATTCATTGCTTGTCTCATATCATATTGCATTTATGTTTGTTACGGAATCCTGCCATTTATGTTATTATGGATTTTTAAGCGCCTTCTTGAGTTTCTTTGAAACTCATTCCTTTATTGTACAATGTTGTTAGACTATCCTGCAGTCTTGAGTACTATGACGGTCCCTATGAAGAAGCGCAAGGCGAAGAGGCATATCTCCGGGGAAGGTGATTGCGGTTACCACAATTACTACGAAGATCCCGCAGTGGTTATGCTCCGTACGATGCTTAGTCCGACCATTGAGTGGAAGCGTCCTTGTGCCATTTATGAGATTTACACTTACAAGGATGTTGTCTATAAAGTGGAGAACAATTTAGTTACCCAATGTACTAGCTCTTTGGGATTAGATTTTATTTAGTTTATTCTCTTTAGAGCTACTTTTCATTTGGTTGTAAAGTGGGATTTTTGCCTCACTTTACTTATCATTTGATACTACGATTATATCTACTATTCGATTCATTTATGATTCATTCTTTCTTTATTGGATCTATGATTTATCTTCCGCACTTTTATTATGATTGTTCATGATTATGTTATTGTTTATGTGGGAGGTTGATCACTCGATACGATCTTCGGGCTGTGGATCACACTCTCGGGTATGCCGGATAGGGTACCGGCTGGGAGGGCGTGATGATTGGTATCGAGCCTTTGGTTCGAGGAGATCCTAACCACAAAAGACAACAACTGAACATTCTGAGTCATTGATCCGAAATGACTCTTCTACTCTTAGAAGTGAATAATAGAACACTTGAATTAGAAACTTGACCTTTGAGGCATAACAGAACATTTACGAATAACATACCATAATTATACTTGAACAAATGTCACTAATGCAAGGAAAAGAAAGTTGCATAACATACAATAATTAAAGAGGAACAAAATGAACTTCATTAATTTCAAAAGTTTTTACAATGATTACATCTGAAATGCATAAATGGAAATCCTAAGGTACGGTCTATCTAGGTGATCTTCTCGATCTCTGTATGCTCACGAACTCCTCTCGCTAGCTGAGTCACACGATGCTCTATCCTATCCTGTCGTGACTCCATCCTCTCGTACATCTGCTCTGTCGACCTCCATTCTCTCTAGCATGGAAGTCATCGATCTCATCTGTGCTCCAAGATCTGAAGTCTCCCGGGGCGCATGTGAAGGGCCACCGCCTCGAAGTGTGATGAAGGAAACTCGTGATGCACGAGGCTCGGCCCTCGCGCATATCTGCATCATCTCCGGCCTGATCATCACTATCGGGACCGATATCCTCTCCTCCATCCTCGATCCCTGATCCTCATCCTACGATTCATCATCATCCTCACCCTCCGGACCGGGAGATCTCTCTCGGCTCTTTGTAGTCTCATCGACGAATGGTCCGAGTCCCAATAGAGTATCCCTGTGATCCGGTGTCCCTTTGGTGTATCCTCGAAACTCACCCCGAAATGCACGAAGATCAAAGTCGGTAGCCTCCCATAGCAAAGGTTCCGCATGCTAGGCCGCGAGAACTAAGTCCGGCATGACCTGCTGAATGATGTAGGAGAGATCGATCTCGAAGCCCATGTAGATGCGGTAGATGACTAAGGCCTCCATCATTGTGACCCGATGGTGATGTCCGGCTTTCGGCATAATGTTTCGGCCGACTATGCGACCGATAATCCGTGCGAGAATCCGTCATCCGTCCGCTGGTCCACGGTGTGAAGCATCGACGGCTATCCCATAGCGTAGAGCATATCTCGCATGGCTCGTACGGCATCGGATGGCTGTCCGGATCTGCTCCTGCGGGTATCCACACACTTCTTTGTGGATAGTAAGGAACCTGCAAGATCTCAGCCGGTGTCCGGGTAGAGAAGCGAATGCGAGTCCGGAAGACCACTGCTCCCGAGGACAAGTCTAAGTGGATGTCCTTGGCCTCGAGCCTCCTCTCCGTGTAAGTAAGGTTCTTTGAAGAACAACCTCACTAGTTCCGGGTATACCGGTAGATCCTCGGTGAAGAGATGAGTCCCCTTGCAATGTGTCGAACCTCTGCCGAATCCTAAAGGCTACGAGCTGGCGTAAGTGAAGTAGACGTCCCATCTCAATATTGCGATGGCTGAAGTAGGCCTCGTACGGGGAACTCGGCTGAGGTGTGTCAAACATGTCTGGTCTCCTAACCTCCTGTCTAGGCTGCTGAAGGAACGACCTCTGCCCCTAAGAGCACCTACGATGCGACCACGACCTCTACCTCGTCCTCGCCCTCCCCTTTGCATAGTGTATACGTGAAAGAGACAAGAGACAATTCCAATTAGTGCTATTTTACGATTTGAGCCAAAAGGGTATTTTCGTAATTTTTCGGAAAATTTCAAATTTGGGGGAAATTTGATTTGAACATACTAGCATGTGCGCAATACTTGGAATTTCATGTCTATGAAGTTTGTTTGATGAAAATCGATCGAAAACTTGGATTAAAGCGAAAAATTCAGCAAGAAGGAAATTTGGGGATTTTGCAATTTAGGTCAAAATTGGATTTTTGAAAAGTTGAAATTGGTTAAATCAAATTGTATGGACCTATCTACAATGTCATCTTGAGCATGTAGCATTTGATCTCGTGCGAAAATTTCAAGCGGTTTGAGAGGAAACAGAAATTTTTCTAAAGATATCGATTTCGGTATAAAACTTTGCGAGATGAGCACCAATATGTTAAAACTTGTTGTCTATGCATGGCATTGTGTTTAAAACCTAAGGAATATGTTTCTAAGCATTCCTAAGCATGATTTCTAGCATTGGATACAAGTAAAGCATGGTTTTATTGAAATGCAAGCATGAGAAGATGAAAATGGAAGGAAGATTAAGAGGTTTACCTTGTTTGTGAAGATGGTGTGTTGTGGTGTTGTTGTTGAAGCACTAAATCACCTCAAGAACACTTGTGGGAACTCTTGGAGATTTTCCCTAGAGCTCTCTCACCTTTGGAAGAAGTTAGAATGAGGTTGGAATGTGAAAATGAGGCTTATAATGCGAATTTTCGCATTACATGCGCATTGGTCGACTCATTGGTCGGTTGGGTCGATCGACCAATCACTCGACCAATGGTCTGAGAGACCTCATTTGCTGTTGAATTTTTGGAAAATGTGATTTTTGCCTTATGGAATATTGTTTGATGACTATATGGATATATTTGAGCATGATTTAAGTTTTCAAATCATTTGGACTTGTGGTTTATGTTGAATCTTCGAAATTCGGTATTTTGATGTTCTCGGTTTTGCGAGAATGGTTACTACGAGAAGTGGGCGTGGTGAATCCGGTGGTCATGGAGGTGGTGAAATACCTCGGGGAGGTGGTGAAGTACCTCATGGAGGTGGTGGGATACCAAATGTTGATCGGGGTACTCATGAGATCCCTGGTGCCCCGAATGTTGGAAGTTTCGAGAGATATTGCCAATATTATGGGCAATATGATGCGAGCGACAAGCGGCTCGGTTCAACCGAGATGTTGGTGGGTTTCATGACTCTGCATAATGAGACCCGGGCTGGTGCTAATGTGAATCCTCATGCCGCGATCCTGAATGCGGGAGGTTTAGCTGGAACTCCTCATACTACTTTGATGGAGAGTTTTACGAAGATGCAAGTACCCACTTTCTTTGGAGTTACCAAGGACCCCTTGTTTCCTAACAAGTGGCTTCGTGAGTTGGAGAAGGCTTTCCGACATCTGCAATGCTCGGAAGCTCGGAAGATTTTGTTTCTGAGAACGAAGTTGCAACAAGAAGGCGATGCATGGTGGATCTCCACTCGTCTGTTTTGGAAGGTTTGCATGCGGGAGTTGTAACTTGGGAGTTATTCAAAGAGGCTTTTTGTATGAATTACTTTCCCGAGGCGGTAAAAGATGCGAAGGAAGCTGAGTTTATGATTCGACTCAAGGAACTCTGTACGTGTTGGAGTACCAACGGAAGTTCGAGGAGCTTCATTTCTTTGCTCAGATTCTACGAGGGATGACCTCGCGAAAGCAAAGAAGTTCTTCAAAGGACTGCGCCCTGCCATTAAAGCTTACCTCACGGTCCAGCCTATAGTGAGCTATGCTCAAGTGGTGCGAGAACTCGAAGAAGTTGGAAGAAACGAGAGAAGGAAAGTGCTCGTGTGCAAAAGCCTTGGCGATCAAGGAATTCTGGTTTGGTGGATCGTAATGACCGTCGTTTTGTGAGACCTACACCCTACCCCACTCCTACCTTTCGGGCTAAGAGTGTAGGTCGAGAACACGGGTTTTCAGCGGACCGGCCGGTTTAGACGGTATGGCGGAAACCGACCACCAGGCAAGTGCAAGTGCAAGTGCAAGTGCAAGGCCTTTTGTTCGGAAGCCCTCTGTTGCAGCCACCCCTGTTGGATCCAGCAATCTGTTTGCTTCTACGCAAGCAAGCTGGTCATTTTGCTCGTGCTGTCCCGAAGCGGCACCTTGACAGCTTTGCCCCGGTGGTGAAGAGTGCTCCTGCTCCTCCCTCTGGTAGAGTTTTCGGTATTTCCGGTCTTTGAGCGGGATCCAAGCCATGATGTGATTACGGGTACATTGTTAGTCGCTTCTATTTCTGCATTTGTCTTATTTGATACGGGTGCATCTCATTCGTTCATGTCATCTGCATTCATCAAGAAGACTAACCTAAGCCACGAGAAGTTGTCTAGTTGTTTATTGATTAGTACACCCTCTGGTCTGTTGTGAAACTAGATAAGGGGTTATCTAAATGTCCTGTGTTGATTGGTGAGAAGAACTTGGAAGCCAATTTTGTGATTCTTGACATGAAGGACTTCGATGTTATTTTGGGAATTGATTGGTTGACAGCCCACAAGGTTGTGTTCCTTTGTTCCTCAAAGAAGATTCAGTTCCATATTTGTGGAAGTCCGGTCTTTGAATTTCGGGGTGAAAAGAGAAGGGTTTGTAAGAAGGTCTTTATGTCTGCACTTGATGCAAGTCTATGCCCTAGTGGATGATGCTTCATGCGAAGGCAAGGGTATAGTGGAGAAAAGAGTCGATGAAGTCGAGTTGTCTGCGACTTTGTTGATGTCTTCCACGATGATCTATCGGGAGTGCCTCCGGACGAGAGATGTCGAATTCTCTATTGATCTCGTCCCTGGTGCTGCTCCGGTATCTAAAGCTCCGTACGGGATGGCTCCTCTGCGAGTTGAAAGAGTTGCAAAATCAGTTGAATGAGCTCATTGATAGAGGTTTCGTGCAGCCTAGTGTGTCACCTTGGGGAGCTCCGGTCTTGTTCGTCAAGAAGAAAGACGGTAGTATGCGCTTGTGCATCGACTACCGTGAGTTGAATAAGTTGACTATCAAGAATAGATATCCGCTGCCCAGAATCGATGATCTCTTCGATCGGTTGAAGGGTGCAGTTGTGTTCTCAAAGATTGACTTAAGGTCCGGATATCACCAATTGAAAGTGAAGTCTAGTGATATCTTCAAGACGGCTTTCCGAACGCGGTATGGTCACTACGAGTTTAGAGTCATGCCCTTCGGATTGACCAATGCTCTGCGGTGTTCATGGACCTCATGAACCGAGTATTTCATGATGTGCTTGATAAGTTCGTGATTGTTTTCATTGATGACATCTTGATCTATTCGAAGAGCGATGAAGAGCATGCGAGTCATCTAAGTTTCACTTTGCAAAGGTTGCGAGAAAAGAAGTTGTTCGCTAAGTTTAGCAAGTGTGATTTCCGGCTTAAGAGAGTGGTATTCCTTGGTCATGTAGTTTCAGCCGAAGGTATTCGTGTCGATCTGAAAAGGTCCAAGCTTGTGGCTGATTGGGAAAGACCGAAGTCGATAACGGAAATAAGAAGTTTTCTTGGATTGGCGGGTTACTACCGAAGGTTTATTGAGAACTTTTCTCGGTTGGCTGCTCCTATGACTAAGTTGACCGGGAAAGAAGAAAAGTTTGTTTGGTGCGGCCTTTGTGAGAAGAATTTCCAAGAGTTGAAGGATAGATTGACAAGTGCCCCGGTTTTGACTATGCACGATAGTTCCGGTGGTATGACAGTTTATACCGATCGTCAAAGATTGGTTTGGGTTGTGTCTTGATGCAACATGGCAAGGTCGTAGCCTATGCTTCTCGGCAATTGAAGGATTATGAGCGGAATTACCCCACTCACGATCTAGAACTTGCCGCCGTTGTCTTTGCTTTGAAGATTTGGAGACATTACCTTTACGGTGAGAAGATTGCCATTTTCACGGATCATAAGAGTTTGAAATACTTCTTTACCCAAAAGGAGTTGAACATGAGACAAAGGAGATGGTTGGAACTAGTCTCCGATTATGATTGTGATATTCGGTATCACCCTGGGAAAGCAAATGTTGTTGCTTGATGCTCTTAGTAGGAAGAACCGAGAAGAAGACTTTGGATTTGAATGCTTTGAGTTTACCATTGTGGTCTTCTATTGAGAGTTTTGATTTGGAAATCGTCCCCGAGAATTCTGATTTTATTCTTTACGCCATGACGGCAAGATCTGGTCTTAGAGATAAGATTGTTGCTCTGTGAGAGTTCGATCAAGAGTTTTTGATCAAAGTTGAGAAGATTTCTTCGAATCTGAGTCGGACCCCGACTTTGGTATATCCATGGATGGTGCTTTGTTGTTTAGAGGAAGGCTGTGCGTGCCTGCAAGCGAAGAAGTTAAGAAAGAAATATTGAAGGAAGCACACCGGTCGGTCTTTACTATACACCGGGAAGCACCAAGATGTACAAAGACTTGAAGGAACATTTTTGGTGGATTGGTCTAAAGGCGGATGTTGATGATTTTGTTGCCAAGTGTGAGACTTGCCAACGTGTGAAAGCCGTTCGACAACCTCCATCTGGATTACTTCAGCCTCTTCCTATTCCTAGTTGGAAGTGGGAGGATATCTCCATGGACTTTGTGACTAGCTTGCCTCGGACAAGTAAAGGCAATGACCTTTGTGTGGGTGATTGTTGATAGGTTGACCAAATCAGCCCATTTCATTCCTATGAAGATCACTCATACTCTGGATAAGCTAGCAAGGCTTTATGTGGATAATGTGGTTCGTCTGCATGGTGTGCCATTGAGTATTGTTTCGGATCGTGATCCTAGGTTCACCTCAAGGTTTTGGAATAGTTTGCGAGAAGGCCTTGGGAACCCAATTGAACTTGAGTACGGCTCATCATCCACGGTCGATGGACAATGCGAGCGGACAATTCGGACATTGGAAGACATGCTCGGATCTTGTGTGGTGGATATGGGTGGTAATTGGGATGAACACCTAGCTTTGGTTGAGTTTGCCTATAACAACGGTTATCAAGCAACAATAGGCATGGCTCCATTCAAGGCTTTGTATGGCAGTACTTGTAGGACACCTTTGTCTTTGGTGAGACAGGTGAAAGAAAAGTCTTAGGTCTGAGATGATTGAAGCTACAAGTGCTATGGTAGATATGATAAGAGAAAGGATTAAGTACTTGATCGAGACAGAAATCTTATCTTGATAAGAGAAGGACCGATTTGGAATTTCAAGTTGGAGAGAAAGTCTTTACGAAGGTCTCACCAATGAAGGGTGTGATGAGATTCAATGTTAAGGGAAAGCTTAGCCCTCGTTACATTGGACCTTTCGAGATTTTGGAAAAGGTTGGACCTGTTGCGTATCGATTAGCATTACCTCCGCCTCTTGCTGGTGTTCACAATGTGTTTCATATTTCGATGCTCCGAAAATACATAGAGAATCCGGAACACATTTTGCAGCAAGCACTGAAGGACTTAGTGCTGATTTGACCTATGATGAAGAACCGGCCGAAATCTTGGATAGGAAGGACAAGCGGCTGCGGAATCGCACCATTCCTTTGGTGAAGATTCGGTGGAAGAACCATACCCCTGAAGAAGCTTCTTGGGAGAAGGAAGAAGATATGAAGGAGAAGTTTCCTTACCTCTTTGGAAGCACGGAGTACGCTTTCAATTTCGGGGGACGAAATTTCTTTAAGGGGGGAGAATGTAAAACCCAGCCCTAACCTTGACCCGGAAACCTTGTTATTTGTAGGTCCGATGACCCGAAGTAAAGTAAGAAGTCAGCTTTGGGCCATCCCGGTGGGGGACTTGGTGTCGGCTTTGAATCCATGAAAGTTGATGATGAGGTTCTATTTTTGGAAGCTGAATCTGATGAAGATCTGATTAGTTGATGGACTTGGAGTGCTCTCTATCTTGGTTTGAAGGCATTTCTACCTATTAGGTAAGTCACTTGACTTGTGTGCAAAACCCCTTTAGGATTGGATTTGATCTGGACCTTCAATTCCTGTTTTGGTCTTCTTTGTCTCGGCATTGGTCGGTGATTGGTCGGTTGGGCCGATCGACCAATCCACTCGACCAATGAGTCTTTGTCTTTGGCAATTAGGTTGTTCTTGCTCTATTTAAGTCCAATCTCGAGTCCACTTCGTATTTGCTGCCTCCAAACTCTCTGGAGCAGACCAAAGACCTCTGCAAGTCATCTCTCTTGCATCCTTGGTGTTTTCTTGACGGATCTTCGTCGAAACTCTTCTTTTTGCATCAAAAGGTATGTCTACTCTCTCTTCTTCTCCTCCATCTTTGTTTTTCTTTCCTTTTTGAGTTGAGACAGTAGAAGAGATGCTGCATTCTCTGTTGCAAACATCTCTGAACATGTTCTCATGATCATCCTAAGGATTTGAGGCTAGAACAATGATCTTAACCATGATCATTGCAAGCTTTTGAAGGAATCATGATCAAACCATGATCTAATCTTTGTTAAACTTCTAATCTGAATTCTGATCTCTTTGGATCTTCTATGTTGATCATGTTAGTAGTTAATTACTGTGTTTTCCTTCCATGATCCATAATCTATAGATCTCTAGTGTTCTCTTCTACCTTACTATGTGTTCTTCATGATGCATGGTAGTTACATATATGGTAGGTTTTATTTCCTTATTTAGATTTATGCTTCTAAGCCTTGTTCCTTGAAGATCTAAGTATGTTTTCATGATACCTTTACCTGAAGCAATGATCCATCCTCCTATTGTTCTTGTCTTTGTTTTCTATTTCAAATTCATCAAGATCCATGGTTGATTTAATTATGGTAACTTTTTGTTTCCTAATTTGGATCTTGATATCTTGATTTGATTGGTGTTTTGAGGTCCCCTATATGTTAGAATACTACTGATTTAGTCTACCCCTTGATTAGTACCCTTTTGAACCACCAAATTCGGATTTCATATCTTAAAACTCTGATTTTATAGGCTCTATCTGCATTGGTCGACTGATTGGTCGTTGGACCGATCGACCAATCCACTCGACCAATGAGTACAGCAACTCCAGAATTGGTCTATGTTAGATGTTCTGGTATCTTTTCTTAAAGGGATCTTTCCTAATATGTTGTATATACTTGTTTAGGACCTTCTTCTCAAGTTTGCCGAGATCTTACTTGACTTCTTAGGATTCCTTTGCGAGTTATAAAAGGTAAGGATGGTTATTTCCTTAATTACATAGATAGCATGAATCTAGTTTCTATATTTGAATATCATAGATATGATTCCTAAATTAGATTCTTACAATGATATACTACTTTGTTGCATAACTTTGATTACGGTAGCATTACTTATTCATATTAAATTGATTCATGTATGATTTACTTACCAATGTTATAAAAGTGATTGTAATTATTGATTTCTTTCCATATATGAAGTTACCATATATGTGATGATATGAATTGATGCATGTGTATGCTTAAGTATGGTTTGGAAAGGAGAGGTGTCCTTTTGACACTTCTGTTCTTGGACTACTACGGGAATATTATGGGATGTTTCCGGAGATGCCCTCTGGACACCTTCCTAAACTGTTGGATGACATATCTAGGATTGTCTAGTAGTGTTTGGCTAGGATGTCCTGTTATGTCGGACCCTAATCGGAGGGGTATTGAGACCGAACGACCCGTGGTAGCAATGGGGATTCATGGGCGCTCAAGACCGGTAACCAACCCGTGAGAGGACAGGAATCACATTGTGGGGGCCATTTGTTGGTAGGGTTGCATATGGTTAGACTTGGGCTCACGGGCGCTTAAGACCGGTAACCAACCCGTGAGAGGACGTGAGAGCTTCCCGTTTACCATATGTGGATGATCAATAGGGTTGATGAGTCCGTAGTCAGGGACTATGAGGACTCTAGTGTGAAGGATACCGGAAAGGATCGTCGGGGGACGAGGAATGGAAGTATCCGGATCGACTTGATGTAACTAAGTAGAAGACTTGCATTTGGCTAGGTTTTACCCTGACATGCGCCAGTACTTATACCAAATGGTTGTGAGAGAGTGTGTTGACTTAACCCCCTGCCATGGTTTGTCCTGAGGGATGAAGGACCCATTACCAATCGGCTGCTCAAGACCGGTGAAATGATCCGTGAGAGAATCCAAGATATCTTTAATGGTTGAGGATGTGAGTGGACCTTCCTAAAGAAGTACGGTGCTATGACTTAAAGCATGTCTGCCAATAGAGACCAGCATACATAGAGTTAGATTCATTCATTCATTGCTTGTCTCATATCATATTGCATTTATGTTTGTTCTGGAATCCTGCCATTTATGTTATTATGGATTTTTAAGCGCCTTCTTGAGTTTCTTTGAAACTCATTCCTTTATTGTACAATGTTGTTAGACTATCCTGCAGTCTTGAGTACTATGACGGTCCCTATGAAGAAGCGCAAGGCGAAGAGGCATATCTCCGGGGAAGGTGATTGCGGTTACCACAATTACTACGAAGATCCCGCGAGTGGTTATGCTCCGTACGATGCTTAGTCCGACCATTGAGTGGAAGCGTCCTTGTGCCATTTATGAGATTTACACTTACAAGGATGTTGTCTATAAAGTGGAGAACAATTTAGTTACCCAATGTACTAGCTACTGGGATTAGATTTTATTTAGTTTATTCTCTTTAGAGCTACTTTTCCGCTGGTTGTAAAGTGGGATTTTTGCCTCACTTTACTTATCTGTTTGGAAATCGGTTAATATTAATTTTTGGTTTTTTTTTGTTTTTTTTTTTTTTTTTTTTTGTTTTTTTTTTTTTTCCCCTTTTTTTTTTTTTTTTTTTTTTTTTTTTTTTTTTTTTTTTGGGGGGGGGGGTTGACGGATTGTGGGGGTGTGGGGGGGGGGGGCCTGGTGGGGGGTGGGGGGGGGGGGGGGGGGGGGGGGGGGGGGGTAATTATATATTTTTTTTTTTTTTTTTTTTTTTTTTATTAATTCCTAAGTTCTCTTGCAGTTGTAATGGTTTTCATTGAAGAACATGGGTCTTGCAAGTTTGAACCTAGGACCTCAAATTGGGGGTTTTCAATCCGACCATTGGATCATGTTAATTCTTTCTACGTAGTCTCCTGCTACTGTTCTTAAGCATCCCTCCAAGTTTCATATCGATCCGAGACCCGGAAGACCCATTTTGAGCCAAAACCCAAAAATCCCATTTTGCTGTCCAAGACTCTGTTGGTCGATACTATTGGTCGATACCATCAACCCAATGTATCAACCAACAAGGTTGCTGTTAGAAACTTTCGCCCAGTTTTGATCCGTTCGATCTCCGATTGTTTTGATTTCTTCTCTAATCCTTCATATATGTTTGTTTAGGGTTTTAAGACTATAATTGGACCATTCTCTTGTGACTTCGGATCATCTTCTTCACAATTTGAGGTAAGGACGGTTATTGCCATATAACATAGACTGTATGACTTTTACACTGCTGTTGGTAACTTAGTAGACTTAACTTATTAATTGATTTTAGACATCATATGACTACTGTAGCTACCTTATGACAGTAACACCATGCTTAGTTACTTGATTTATCATGTTTACTTATTCTTGTCATTTATTTATATACTGTATTATGAGATGTTATGACATTTTTTCAATATGATAATGTATTGTTGATATGTAATGGAAGGAAATAAGCATGTGATTGCTTAAGTATGATTTGGGATTGGGGAGTGCCCTACTGGTACTTCTGTCCCTGGACATCGGAGGGAATAGTATGGGATGTTCTCCGAAGATGCCCATCGACGCTTTCCTGGATCATTGGATGACATACATAGGACTTGTCTAGATGTATGGCTAGGATGCCCCTGTCATATCAGACCCGAATCGGAAGGGCATTGAGACCGAACGACCCGTGGTAGTAGTGTGGATTTGTGGGCGCTCAAGACCGGTAACCACTCCGTGAGAGGACATGAATTGCATTGCGGATACCCGAAAGGGGCCATTTATTGGTAGGGTTGCAAATGGCTAGACTTGGGCTCACGGGCGCTCAAGACCGGTGAAATGATCCGTGAGGGGACGTGAGAGCTTCCCGTCTACTATTTGTGGATGACCAATAGGGTTGATGAGTCCGGTGAGTAATATCCGTGACTCTAGTGTGAAGGATACCGGAAAGGATCCCGAGAGGGGAGGAATGGAAGTATCTGGAACTGGCATGATATGATTAAGTAGATGACTTGCATTGGGCTAGGCTTTACTTTGACATGCGCCAATACTTAGACCAAATGGTGATGTGAGAGAGTGGTGACCGAAACCCCCAACCATGGATTTGTCCGAGAGGGATGCAGAACCCAACTTCCCCCGGTGATGAGTGATCGAGACTACCTAAAGAAGTATGGTGCTATGACTTAAAGCATGTCTACCATAGAGACCAGCATACTTAGAGTTAGAATCATATTTGCATCTTATGTCTCATATCATCTGCATCAGTTCATGATTGATATCATATGGCTTATGTATTATGGAATAACTTTCCTTGCTGAGTTCTTTTGAACTCACTCCTTTTTGCAACATATTTTGTTAGACTTTTCTGCAGGTACTCCTACCGTTGGACTCGTGACGGTCAACACTTTGAGGACTAAGTTGGTGACTCATACCACTTTGGCTACGGTGACTACATCGGTGAAGGCTATCAGTTCAAGACTCATATTTGTCAGGAGTAGATCCGGCCTGGCTTAGTTTCTTATGATTATGTTATTGAGGAGACATTGTATAAGTTAGATGAAACTGTAACTTAGTTGCTTACCTTTTTATTTTCCTTCTTTGGAGATTTGGTTGTAACCTTTACCTTATTTCGATCTACCTTCCGCACAGTTGTCTTTTGATTTGGTACTTGTTATTCCGCACTCTGATGTTCATTGTGATCCTTCTGTGATCATTTCTTAACTTTTATTATTAGATTACTTGAATACTATAAATTGTTCTTGCTTTTGATTATATTATTGTGATAAGTGGATATGATCGTTCCTAAACTGGATCTGTTGGGCTGTGGATCACTCCCGAGTAACCCAGATAGGGTACCCCCTGGGTGGATTTAGGGCGGGATGTGACACAGCTCCTCAATGGTAAAGCGTATGTCAGTAGTCTTCACCTGGCTCTCTATGACGAGCCTAATGTCATGAGCTCCCACGGACTCTCTGTGGAGGGTTAGGTTGCTGTAGAATAACCTGACTAGTTTCGGATAGGCAGACTCATTCAAGAACAATGTACCTCTCCAACCTAATGCCGCAAACCTGTCCTCAATCTGAAATTGCTCAAGCTCTGAAGTCACCACTGGTCATCCAAACTGTATCTGCCAATGACTGAAGTGGCCAAAGTATAGCTCCTGTGCCTCTAGAGACCTAAAATAGTCTGGATGGACTGGGTCATGTGCGTCACCCCAACCACAACCTCGGCCGCAAATGGGTACTCTCCTACCTCCGTGAGCAGCCATCTAGTGTGAAAAATCTGTTTTTGGGTAAAAAGAAAGCAAAATGAGAGTTAGGACATGTCCAGGAAATACCTGCAAGTGTAACAATGCATAGTGAACAGTAGATCTATGCCTAGACATGTTTTGGGAAATAAAAGGAATGTTTTGCACCAAAGAAAACCTAGAAATAGAAGCACATTGTAGTTTCTCACATGCAAACCATAGAAAAGTAGGGTTTTATGAGAAGATTACCTGTGTAGCATGTATAGATCACGTGGGAAGTAGATCCGAAGCCAATGGAGTCTCTAAAATAAGTTCTTTACCCTAAGAACGAAATCCCCAGAGCCCAAATGCTGATTTGAGAAGTGTAGAAGTGAAAATGGGACCCAAAACCGTATATGTAGTGTTTTCGTAAGCGCGAGACTTGGGACGGTCGCTTGTGGCGGTCGATTGACCAAAGCGACTAGCTTGAGCGATCGGCCTAGTTTCTGTTGTCAAAAAATTTGGTTTTTGGCCTTTTTTTGATTCTTTTTGGACTTTGTGCATAATGTTGCCTTTGTTTATGGGTGATAGCCTTGTTGTGGTGCATGTATGGTTTAAAGAATCTTTTTTGGACTTGATCTTACAGTGTTGCTAATTTCTAGAGTTCTTTTCGTAGAATGATTCAATTAAGGAATCACGTTGTAATTAATGGTCAAGAAGGTGAAACTGGTGGTGAAGATTAGACTCATACTAAGATTCCTACCAGAAGCACAGGAGCTGAAATCCCGAGAGCTGAGATTCCTCCTCCAAATCCACCTCAAGTAGTCTCTATACAGGATGTGATGAACATTCTGGGAAACATGTTGCATCAACAGCAAAAACAGTTCACTACTATGATGCAAGGTTTCGCGAGTACTCAGCAAAATGCCCAAGCAGCTCTTAATCCTCTTGGAGCTAGTACTTCTATGGCTGGTGCTTTTGTGGACGGTTTTCCCCTGGTCCTCATGCGAGATTGATGGAGCATTTCTTGAAGCTCCAGATCCATGCTTTCACTGGTATTTCGTCGGATACATTGTTCCCTAATAAATGGATCCGAGAGATGGAAAAAGCTTTTCGCAACCTCCGTTGTAATGAAACTCAGAAGATTTTGTGTGCAGAATAGAAACTGTAGCATGAAGCTGACGCGTGGTGGAATGCGACCAAGCCTATCTTGGAAGCTTCGCACCCGGTTCTTACTTGGGAAATTTTCAAGGAAGCCTTTTGCAAGAATTACATTCCTGAGTTTGTGAGAGATGCTAAAGAAGCTGAGTTCATGGCACTCACACAGGGACCTAGTACTGTTCTGGAGTACTAGAAGAAGTTTGAAGAGTTATTCTTCTTTGCCCCTACCGCATCTAAAGGTGATCGAGAAAAGGCAAAGAAATTCTTCAAAGATTTTAGGCCATCTCTGAAGACTTATCTGGTGATTCATCCAATTGTGGACTATGCTGAGATGGTTCAGAATGCGAAGAAAGTGGAAGATAATGAGAGAGAGAATTATCAGCTCCAGCGTTCTGTTGCGAACCGAAACCATATGGTGGGCCATAATCGGAGATTCTCTAGGCCTGCTTCCTATTCTGCACCTTCATTTCAGCCTAGAGGTGCTAGTCCCAGTTTTAGCTCTGCCTTGAGCTACGGTTCTAGTAGTGGACCGGTGCGTCATGTTGCAGGTAGTCATGGTACTGAACCGATTTATGCTAACCCCCGTCCAGTGGTGAATAACCAGAGACTTGCATTTCCTCCTTCAGCAGCTCCTGTTGGTAGTAGGGACTTGACTTTCTTTAACTGTGGGAAGGCGGGTCATTATTCCCGTAACTGTACTTAGAAGCCGAATCCTCAGATGTCAGCTTGAAGTCTGCCTCAAATGTTCCTTCTAGGAAAGTGTTTACTGTTGTTGGTTCAAAATTTGAAATAGATCACGATGTTGTGATAGGTATTATTCTAGTATCATCTACCTCTGCTTTTGTATTATTTGATACTGGTGCATCTCATTCATTCATTGCATCTTCATTTGTCAGTCGTATTCGTGTTACACTTGTGAAATTGGAAAGAGGACTTGTTATTAGTACTCCTAACAGATCTGTTGTTAGATTAGATGAAGTGGTTGAGTCTTGTCCAGTTGATATTGCTGGTAGAATCTTAGAAGCCCGGTTGATCAAGTTGGATATGTCTGATTTTGATGTGATACTTGGAATGGATTGGTTGTCTAAGTATGGCAATCATTCTTTGTTCTGAAAGGAAGGTACTATTTCATCCTAAGAATGATAGTCTGTTTGAGTATCAAGGAAATCAAGGGAAGTTGAGCAAGAAGATTGTGGCTGCGACTATAAAAGTCAAGCAATGGACCAAAGATGTTGGACTTCTTTCCTTCTGTGGATGTCTCGGAAGATGTGAAACAGTTGTCTGATATTGATGTTGATAGGGACTTCCCTGATGTCTTCCCTGATGATTTGTCTAGTTTGCCCCTAGAGAGGGAGTTAGAGTTTTCAATGTATCTAATTCCTGGACCAGCCCTTGTTTCAAAAGCTTCGTATCGGATGGCTCCGACTGAGTTGAAAGAACTTCAGACCCAGTTGAATGATTTGACAAGCAAAGGGTTTATCCAACCCAGTGTTTTGCCTTGGGGAGTGTAAAATCCAGCTTTTATCTAACCTTGACCGACCCAGTGTTTCTCCTTCCTTGAGCACATTATCAGTGTTAAGTTAGAATCTGCGCACTGTTGAAGAGTGAGACAGTTGAGATATCAAACGGACTCCTGTGCATAATCCGAAGGTACTCCCTAAAACTAGACCTCTTGAGTGAACTGTAGGAGAAAACCCCATGCAATTTGACCCTGTATAGTCCTCCAAGTCCACACCTAAAGTTGCTGAACTATTATGTTAAATTCTGCAGAAATATGTTTTGGTCTGTATCGACCAACAGTTTTGCTGAACCCAGGTTTAAAGATTCTCTAGAATATTCTTTTCTATTTATTTATTCCTCGAGACTGGAGCCCTATTCTAGCGTTTTCAACATCTGAGAACGTGGGAGAGCCTCTCAAGAACTTCTCCTTGGTAATGGTGAAGCATCTACTCCATTAATCATTGCCAACCACTCATTTCCACTTTCTTGTTCCACTCTCAAGGTATGACTCTCTCTCCTAATCACTTTCTCACTCCTCTTTTCTCTATTTTTATTGTTGGGACCATGGCCAAGGTGCTGCAACCTTGCAAACACCTTGCCATGAGCCTTCTATACCTCATACATTGATGTTTCCACCGATATGACTATGAGTTATTCACCTCATGATCATTAACTACACACTTCTAGGATTTATTGCTCACCAACTTGCTTTATTTAGCAAAACTGAGATGAAGCCTATGATTAACCTAATCTACACCTTGCATATGAGTTCAATGTTGCTTCTAAGTGATTCCCTATCTAATCCCCTATGTTTTCCCCCAATTTGCATTAAGATATAGCTAATGCCATGTTTAACAACTCTTGACCTTGATCAATCAATTTGGGGATTTCTAAATAGACCATTGGATTATGTTAAATTCTTGATACTTAGTGTCTCTATGTTATGCTTAGACTATTCCCCAAGTTTCGTATCGATCCGAGACCCGGAAGACCAAATCTGGGCCAAAACCCAAAAAGCCAGCTTGCTGTCCGCAATCTTCTTGGTCGATGCTTGTTGGTCGATACTACCAACCAAATGTATCTACCAACAGAGTTGCTGTCAGCAACTTTTGCCTAGTTTTGATTCGTTTGATCTCCGATTGTTCTGAATTCTTTTCTAACCTTTCATATATGCTTGTTTAGGGTTTCAAGACTATTTGGGCCACTTGCTTGTGACCTTGGACCATTCTCCAATTCAAGGTAAGGATAGTTATCGGTATAATTACATAGGACATGAAATTTTGACTTGGTATTCCTAACCTGGTGAACATGGTTTCTATTTCATATTCTTATCATGTTAGACTTGCTACATATGTCTTTCAATAGTAGGTCTGTGTTTACATTAATTTTATCTCAATGTCTTATCATATTTATCAATTTCAATATATGATGAATTATGTCAATGTCATGAATCAAATGTTTACTATGATGGTTGTATTTTATGAATTGATATGATGGACTTGGGCATGTGATTGCTTAAGTATAACTTGGGATTGAGGAGTACCCTACTGGTGCTTCTGTCCTTGGACATCGGAGGGAATAGTATGGGATGTTCTCCGAAGGTGTCCATCGACGCTTTCCCGGGTTATTGGATGACATACATAGGACTTGTCTAGATGTATGGCTAGGATGTCCCTATCATATCAGACCCAATTCGGAAGGGCATTGAGACCGAACAACCCGTGGTAGTAGTGTGGATTTGTGGGCGCTCAAGACCGGTATCCACTCCGTGAGAGGACATAAATTGCATTACGGTTACCCGAAAGGGGCCATTTATTGGTAGGGTTGCAAATGGCTAGACTTGGGCTCACTGGCACTCAAGACCGATGAAATGATCCGTGAGAGGGACGTGAGAGCTTCCCGTCTACCAATTGTGGATGACCAATAGGGTTGATGAGTCCGGTGGGTAATATCCGTGACTCTAGTGTGAAGGATACCGGAAAGGATCCCGAGAGGGGAGGAATGGACGTATCTGGAACTGACATGATATGATTAAGTAGTTGACTTGCATTGGGCTAGGCTTTACCTTGACATGCGCCAATACTTAGACCAAATGGTGATGTGAGTGAGCGGTGACCGAAACCCCCAACCATGGATTTGTCCGAGAGGGATGCAGGACCCAATTCCCCGGTGATGGTGGCTAAGACTACCTAAAGAAGTATGGTGCTATGACTTAAAGCATGTCTACCATAGACGACCAGCATACTTAGAGTAGAATCATATTGCATTATATGTCTCATATCATTCGCATCATTTTATGATTATCTTGTGGCTTATGTGCTGTGGAATAACTTCCTTGCTGAGTTCTTTTGAACTCATTCCTTTTCTGTTGCAATATTTTGCTAGGCTACTCTACAGGTGATTTCTCTGATGGCACATTCCCTGAGGCGGACCCGGATGCCTCATACTACTATCCGGAGGCTAGCTACAATGAAGACTTCGGTGACTGTACCGAAGCAGATCCTCCTGCGTATTAGGGTTAGCCTTGAGATAGTATGGGAGCAGCCATATTGGGTCTCTGAGGTCTTCACTATCGAAGAGAACATATTTATTGTGGAGGAGACTTATGTGTAGCTACCCACCCCCTTTTTGTGACAGTTAAACTCAGAGGAATTGTAATAACCTTAAATTAAATTTTATAACTTGAGACTTGTACTTATTCAGTTTTGACCTCACTTCCACTTATTTGAAGGAGTGGATTCTGCCCACTGCCTTCTTAATTTATCTGATATGATATTTACTTCCGTACTCTGATTATCCTTGGTATCTTTTTTCTGAATTCTATTATTATCAATTGCTAGTTTAATATTGATTGTTCATAATTATGTTAATGTCGATGTGGATAATGTGGTCCCTGAACTAAGGATCTTCGGGGCTGTGGATCACATCCCGGGTATGCTAGATAGGGTACCGGCTGGGTGGATGTGACAGAGAGCCCTAGTGTTGTTCGTAAAGAAGAAAGACGGTAGTATGCGGATGTGCATAGACTATCGGGAATTGAATAAGTTGACGATCAAGAATAAATATCCTCTTCCTAGGATCGACGACCTGTTTGATCAGTTGAAAAGTGCCGTTGTTTCCTCGAAATCGATATGAGATCTGGTTATCATCAGTTGATAGTGAAGTCCAGTGATGTCTGCAAGACTGCAATTAGGACTAGATATGGGCATTACGAGTTCCGAGTCATGCCTTTCGGTCTTGCTAATGCATCGGCAGCATTCATGGATCTGATGAATCGAGTATTTCAAGATGTCTTGGACAAATTTATCAATGTATTAATTGATGACATTCTGATTTATTCAAAGAGCGAGGAAGAGCATGTTAAGCACTTGAGTTTTCCTCTGCAGCATTTGAGAGAGAAGAAGATGTTTGCCAAGTTCAGTAATGTGACTTTTGGTTACCTAAAGTTATGTTCTTAGGTCACATTGTTTCTGCTAATGATATTAAGGTTGACCCTGCAAAGGTTCAAGCTGTAGCCGATTGGGACCAACCTAAGTCAGTCACTGAGATTCGAAGTTTTCTTGGTATGGCAGGATATTATAGGCGCTTCATTGAGAATTTCTCTAGACTATCAAATCCTATGACAAAGCTTACCAGAAAAGGAATCAAGTTTGAGTGGAACGAAGCTTGTGAAGAGAGTTTTCAAGAACTTAAGAAGAGGTTGACTAACTCTCCGGTGTTGACGATACCAGATGACTCTGGAGGTTTGACAGTGTATACCAATGCCACTAAAGTTGGTTTGGGTTGTGTTTTGATGCATCATGGGAAGGTTGTAGCTTGTGCCTCTAGGCATTTGAAGAACTACGTGCATAACTATCCTACTCATGATTTTGAATTGGCAGCTGTGGTTTTTGCTCTGAAGATCTTTCATCACTATTTGTATGGTGAAAAGATATCTATTTTCACTGACCACAAGAGTCTCAAGGAAAAGCTAATGTGGTTGCTGATGCTTTGAGTAGAAAGAGCAATCAAGAAAGTGTAGATCTGGCATCTCTCAGTAAGCCCTTATTGTTCTCCATTGTCAGATTTGGACTTGAGATTGTGTTAGAAGGTTCCGGTGCTATTTTGGCAGTTGTGTTAGTTCGACCAAGTTTAAGGGACCAAATTGTGGCTCTACAGTCAACTGATCCAGAATTGAAGAAGAAGATTGACTTGATCACTTCAAAGACTAAGGAAGTATAAGATTTCACCCAAGCCTTTGATGGTGCTCTTGTTTTCAGAGATAGAATTTGTGTTCCTGTTGTAGAAGACCTCATAATAGAAACCTTGACTGATGCTCATCAGTCCATCTTTACTATCCATCCCGGAAGTGTAAAGATGTACTAGGATATGAAAGGGAATTTTTGGTGGTTCGGCATGAAGAATGATGTGGATGACTTCATTGTTAAGTGTGGGACTTGTCAACGTGTGAAATCTGTTTGGCAGCCTTCGTCTAGCCTTTTGCATCCTCTTCCTATGC
This sequence comes from Hakea prostrata, assembly GCF_041222555.1. Taxonomy (NCBI): domain Eukaryota; kingdom Viridiplantae; phylum Streptophyta; class Magnoliopsida; order Proteales; family Proteaceae; genus Hakea; species Hakea prostrata. Next base: position 25,299,562 of record NC_142600.1, on the reverse strand, counting down.
CTAGTTGGAAGTGGGAAGACATTGCTATGGATTTTGTCATAGGTCTACCCGGAACCAGCAAAGGGAATGACTCAGTGTGGGTGGTAGTGGACCGACTGACCAAATCGGCTCACTTCATTCCGATGAAGATCACCTATACTATGGATAAGTTGGCCCGACTCTATGTTGATAATGTGGTAAGACTGCATGGTGTTCCTGTTAGTATTGTGTCAGATAGAGATCTGAGGTTCACCTCGCGTTTCTGGAATAGTCTGCAGAAAGCCCTGGGTACTCAGCTGAATTTGAGTACTACTCATCATCCTCAGACCGATGGACAATCGGAAAGGACCATACAAATTTTGGAAGATATGCTGCGAGTGTGCGCCATTGATATGAGTGGTAACTAGGATGATCACCTAGCCTTGGTGGAATTTGCTTACAATTACAGTTATCAGTCTATGATTGGAATGGGCCCGTTTAAAGCTTTGTATGGAAAGACTTGCAGAACTCCTCTGTATTGGGATGAAGTTGGGGAAAGGCATGTTCTTGGCCCTGATCAAATTGAAACCACCGGTACTATGGTGGATATGATTAGAGAAATGATCAAAACTGCCCAGTCTCGACAGAAGTCTTATACAGATAAAAGAAGATCAGATCTAGAGTTTCAAGTTGGTGAGCGTGCTTTTTTGAAAGTTTCGCCGATGAAGGGAGTCATGCGTTTCAATATCAAAGGAAAGCTCAGCCCTAGGTATATTGGTCCCTTTGACATTATTGAAAAAGTTGGACTAGTAGCTTATCGGTTGGCTCTACCTTTGTCTCTTGCTGGTGTGCATGATGTTTCCATGTATCTATGCTAAAGCAATGCTTAGCAAGCGCAGAGCAGTTGCTCCAGCATGAACCGGAAGGTTTGAGTGTAGATTTGACGTATGATGAGGAACCGGCTGAAATTTTGGGTTGTAAGGAAAAGCAGTTGGGGAACCGGACTATACTTTTGATGAAGATCAGATGGAAGAATCATTCATTTGAGGAAGCATCTTGGGAAAAAGAAGATGAGATGCTGACCAAGTACCCTCATCTTTTTGGACTTACAGGTATGTTGTAATTTCGGGGACGAAATTTCTTTGATGTAACAACCCCTATATTTCTAACCCGGGATCCGTATTGCAGGTCTGAGAACCCGAAGGTCTAGCCAGGTAAATTTGTGGAGAGTCTAGATAGAAGTCCATGATCCATACCCTGAACCCATGGATTTGGATTCTCTTGTTGAAGAGCCTGCCTTGCTTGGTAGTTGGACCTCTGGAAGGCAAGTGATGTATGGAGATGTTCGGAATGAAGGTAAGACCTCCCCCATGTGTTCATTAGGGTTAGGTTGTACTTGGACTTCAACCCCCTGAGCAAAGCACCCCTATATAGCAATATACTAGGGGGCGGTTTCTAGTGGCGGTTGATTGGACCAAGCGACCGGCTGGTCTTGGTTGCGGGGTTTTGCCCTATTTTTCCCCCAGACTTCTATAAATAGCAACCCTCGTCTATTTTACAAATATTATATTCGGGATTGCTGTTTTTGGTGGTTAGGCAGCTATGGAGACATGCTGAAAGGTGATTTAAAGTGCTGTTAGTATTCCAGAAGCTTCTACTGTCTTTTCTAGCTGATCTGATTGAGGTAAATGATCCCCTACTCACTCATACTCTACCTTTGGCTATGATTAAAGTAGATTTGTTATCCTCTTTGGTTGTTCATGATCATCCTATTACAGTACCTACCTTTTTAATGATCTTGACGAGATCAGGTCCAAAAACGAAACCCGGCTTTCGTGATAAGGATTGATCTAATCAAGGGGAGGATTTTGGATAACCAATTTGGTGTCAATTGTTAGGTTTTGTATTACCCTTGGTTGTGGGAGTGTTAGATTTGAAATTCGGACTATGATCATTCAAAAATCGGATTGAAAACGGATGATCAAAAGCCTGAGTTTCGGATATGAAATTCACTGTTTTTGGGGCTGTCACTAGTGGCGGTCGCTCAGCCTAAGCGATCGGCCCAAGCGACCAGCTGGTTTCCAGTGACCAAGTAACCTTTGGATTTTGTCCGATTTGATTCATTCGACTTACATATTATTGTAACCCTGTTTATAGGTGTCCTTTGTTTCAAGTAAAAGTATTGTAATTGTTTATGGTTTGCAATCTAGAGGATTTCTACTTATTTACAGGTAAGGACATACAATCTTATCTTTATGTATTAACTTGAACATGCTAGTTAAGTGTCTTTCAATACTGTTCTTTCACTTTATATACTACTGTAACCATGAATAGCTTGTTGATCCTACTGTATGATTGTTGTTTGTATTGTCTTTGCACATACTTTATCAATTATGAATGTAGTATGATGATGATTGACGTATTGTGGTTATGATAGAAAGGGTATTCCATTGAGATATCTTGGCTTGAGATATCAGAGGGCTGTGGTATGGGACACATGCTCGCTGATGTCTCCAGCACTGTCATAACTACTGGATGACATACGTAGGTAGTCTAGAGTTGCATGGTTAGATACCCCACATACTACTGCCCTTTCGGTAGGGGAATTGAAGCTGGATGACCCGTGACGATGGTGATGTGACTCTGTTTCATCCTACGGTGGTAACCGATCCGTGCGGAGACTCAGTGGTCCACTGTTGGTCATACAATGGTAGGGTTGCATATGTTAGGGTTGGGCTCATGGTCGTCCAAGGAACGGACCAGGTGTCGTAAGGAGTCATTTGAGCATTCCGCCCCAACAATATGTGGATGACCATAGGGTTATGGAATGGAGTCCAATAGCGGTATCCAGTCCTTGAGGTTCACATTCCTAGGTTGCGAAGGATATTGAACCGAGTTGGTTGGTGCCATAGGGGATGTATCTGGACTTGATGTAGTATGTTACCATTATGACCTGCATTGGATTAGAAACCCCGACATGCGCCAGTACTCATGCCAATTGTGAAACCCAGCCCTAACCTTGACCCGGAAACCTTGTTATTTGTAGGTCCGATGACCCGAAGTAAAGTAAGAAGTCAGCTTTGGGCCATCCCAGTAGAGGACTTGGTGTCTGGCTCTGAATCCATGAAGGTTGATGATGAGGTTCTATTTATGGAAAACAGAATCCTGATGAAGATCTAATTAGTTGATGGACTTGGAGTGCTCTCTATCTTGGTTTGAAGGCATTTCTACCTACTAGGTAAGTCACTTGACTTGTGTGCAAAACCCCTTTAGGTTTGGATTTGATCTGGGCCTTCAATTCCCTGTTTTGGCCTTCTTTGTCGGCATTGGTCGACCGATTGGTCGACTAGGCCGATCGACCAATCCACTCGACCAATGGGTGCTGTCTTTGGCAATTAGGTTGATTCTTGCTCTATTTAAGTCTAACCTCGAGTCCACTTCGTATTTGCTGCCTCCAAACCCTCTGGAACGAACCAAAGACCTCTGCAAGTCATCTCTCTTGCATCCTTGGAGTTTTCTTGGCGGATCTTCGTCGGAACTCTTCTTTTTGCATCAAAAGGTATGTCTACTCTCTCTTCTTCTCCTACATCTTTGTTTTTCTTTCCTTTTTGAGTTGAGACAGTAGAAGAGATGCTGCATCCTCTGTTGCAAACATCTCGAACATGTTCTCATGATCATCCTAAGGATTTAAGGCTAGAACAATGATCTTAACCATGATCATTGCAAGCTTTTGAAGGATTCATGATCAAACCATGATTTAATCTCTGTTAATTTCCTAATCTGAATTCCGATCTCTTTGGATCTTCTTTCATTGATCATGTTAGTGGTTAATGGTTGTGTTTTCTTTCTATGATCCATAATCCATAGAATTCTAGTTGTTCTCTTCTACCTTACTATGTGTTCTTCATGATGCATGATAGTTACATATATGGTAGGTTTTATTTCCTTATTTAGATTTATGCTTCTAAGCCTTATTCCATGAAGACCTATGCATGTTTTCATGTTTTCATTACCGAAAGCAATGATCCATCCTCCTATTGTTCTTGTCTTTGTTTTCTATTTCAAAATTCATCAAAATCCATGTTTGAGTTAATTATGGTAACTTTTTGTTTCCTAATTTGGATCTTGATACCTTGATTTGTTTAGTGTTTTGAGGTCCCCTTTATGTTAGAATACTACTGATGTAGTCTACCCCTTGATTAGTACCCTTTTGAACCACCAAATTCGGGTTTCATATCTCAAAACTCTGATTTTATAAGCTACTGTCTGCATTGGTCGACTGATTGGTCGACTGGACCACTCGACCAATCCACTCGACCAATGAGTACAGCAACTCCAGAATTGGTCTGTTTCGGATATTTTGATATATATTCTGCTAGGGATCTTTCCTAATATGTTGTATATACTTGTTTAGGACCTTCTTCTCAAGTTTGCCAAGATCTTACTTGATTTCTTAGGATTCTTTGCGAGTTATAAAAGGTAAGGATGGTTATTTCCTTAATTACATAGATAGCATGAATCTAGTTTCTATATTTGAATATCATTAATATGTTTCCTAAATTAGATTTTTACAATGATATACTACTGTTGCATAACTTTGATTACAGTAGCATTACTTATTCATATTGAAATGATTCATGTATGATTTACTTACCAATGTTATACAAGTGATTGAAATATTGATTTCTTTCCATATATGGAGTTACCATATATGTGATGATATGTATTGATGCATGTGTATGCTTAAGTATGGTTTGGAAAGGAGAGGTGTCCTTTTGACACTTCTGTCCTTGGACTACTACGGGAATATTATGGGATATTTCCGGAGATGCCCTCTGGACACCTTCCTAAACTGTTGGATGACATATATAGGATTGTCTAGTAGTGTTTGGCTAGGATGTCCTGTTATGTCAGACCCTAATCGGAGGGGTATTGAGACCGAACGACCCGTGGTAGCAATGGGGATTCATGGGCGCTCAAGACCGGTAACCAACCCGTGAGAGGACAGGAATCACATTGTGGGGGCCATTTGTTGGTAGGGTTGCATATGGTTAGACTTGGGCTCACGGGCGCTTAAGACCGGTAACCAACCCGTGAGAGGACGTGAGAGCTTCCCGTTTACCATATGTGGATAACCAATAGGGTTGATGAGTCCGTAGTCCGAGTTGGTCGGTGCCATAGGATACGCCGACTCTAGTGTGAAGGATACCGGAAAGGATCGTCGGGGACGAGGAATGGAAGTATCCGGATCGACTTGATGTAACCAAGTAGAAGACTTGCATTTGGCTAGGTTTTACCCCGACATGCGCCAAGACTTATACCAAATGGTTGTGAGAGAGTGTGTTGACTTAACCCCCGCCAAGGTTTGTCCCGAGGGATGAAGGACCCATTACCAATCGGCTGCTCAAGGCCGGTGAAATGATCCGTGAGAGAATCCAAGATATCTTAAATGGTTGAGGATGTGAGTGGACTTTCCTAAAGAAGTACGGTGCTATGGCTTAAAGCATGTCTGCCAATAGAGACCAGCATACATAGAGTTAGATTCATTCATTCATTGTTTGTCTCATATCATATTGCATTTATGATTGTTCTGGAATCCTGCCATTTATGTTATTATGGATTTTAATCGCCTTACCGAGTTTCTTTGAAACTCATTCCTTTATTGTACAATGTTGTTAGACTATCCCGCAGTCATTGAGTACTATGACGGTCCCTATGAGGAAGCGCAAGGCGAAGAGACATATCTCCAGGAAGGTGATTGCGGTTATCACAATTACTCTGAAGATCCCGCGGGTGGTTATGCTCCGTACGATGCTTAGTCCGACCATTGAGTGGAAGCGTCCTTGTGCCATTTATGAGATCTATACCTACAAGGATGTCGTCTACAAAGTGGAGAATAATTTAGTTACCCAATGTACTTGCTACTGGGATTAGATTTTATCTAGTTTATTCTTTCGAGCTACTTTTCCGCTGGATGTAAAGTGGGATTTTTGCTTCACTTTACTTATCTGTTTGACACTCTGATTATATCTATTATTCCGATTCGTTTATGATTCATTCTTTCATTATTGGATCTATGATTTATCTTCCGCACTCTTGTTTTGGTTGTTCATGATTATGTTATTGTTTATGTGGGAGGTTGATCACTCGATACCTGATCTTCGGGCTGTGGATCACACTCTCGGGTATGCCAGATAGGGTACCGGCTGGGAGGGCGTGACACCAATGGTCGTGGTGAGAGAGTGTTGACTTAACCCCAACCATGGTTTGAGAGCCAGGAATGGACTTTCCATTTTATCCAAGATCCCTACAGAGGTAACTAGTCCTTGCCGGATCAGAGTGACTAGACCTACCCAGAGGAGGGCTGGTGTATATCTTAAAGCATGTCAACTGTTAGAGACTTACACGGTTAGAACTTAGCGGTATTCATACTTTGCATATCATACATATCATATATTCATTTTTTATGGTTTGACATATGGATGAGAATTATTGTTGTTCTTACTGAGTTCGTCAGAACTCATTCCTTTATTTGTCTATGTTATAATAGCATGTACAGATAGAGGATATACGCCAGAAGATGGATTGGTTTCCCATGAAGGAGCCTTCTCGTATGAAGAAGATGTGGCACCGGCAATGGGAAATGGAGATAGCCTGTGCGGGAGCTCATACGAGTGCATGGAGTGCGCTTATAACACCCATTGATGGGCGGAGGAGACATGTTGCCAGGCAGTTTGCCCATCGTACGGAGAAGAATTGGAGAACCCCCTTTTATTGAAATACATGAGAAACATTATATAGCTTTAGAGAAAGAAACTGGAAAGAAAATCATTTAATTCTTTTTATTGCTTCCACTGAACTCACATTCTTTTTGATCATCTATTTCTTTCTTGATTATCTTATTGGAGTATTTAGATTCCTGTAATCCTTTTATTCAATTATTGAACTTACTCTTGCTCATGATTGTCTTTTACTTGCATATATTATTATTGATGGACAAAAGCTATGGATCCTGTGACTGATTACTCCCACGGGTTGTCGGACGGGTAACCGAGACTGGCGGGTGGGGTGTGACAGGTCCAAAGTTAGCAAATAAACCCTAAACAAACATAGGTTAAGCATTAGGAACAAATCCTCTAAGATTGGAAGTCAAATGAATCAAAACAGGGCAAACCTAGATGTCACTGACTCTGTTGGTTGGTCAGCTTAATGCGTCAGAGCTGATCAACCAAGGTGATTGACCAAGCCGGTTCTATATGGACATAATCCCTAATTTTTTATTTGAAACTCAACTTCCGGGATTCGAAACACTCTGAAATTTTAAGGGAAACTCTAGAATAGTAAACTAAGATTACCTAGCATATATTAGGCATCAACAATGATCATTAGAGTAGAAATCTAATTTAATCAAGAACCTAGTTTTATCAAAATCAATCCGTGAATTCTACGGAAAGGCTAGAGGGAATGAGAATCCACTCTAGAAAGAAAAGAACAGTAGATCATAGTCAAAAACCATCATGGTAATGAATCTATCATGCTTTAGAAATCAAAAACCTAGCATGGATATTCAATCATGAAGATCACACTTGATTTCCCTTAAAATCATCATGTGGGGATTCACAGAGTCATAGAGTGTATGTAGATTCACTCTAGAACAACAGATTAGAGGATCAGTAATGGGAATGACATTAGATCATACTCCTAATCATAGAGAATATAAAAATTCAATAGGAGGGTAGATCAAGTGAGAGTAGGAGTGAATACCAACCTTAAGGAAGAAGATTCGCCAAAAAGCTTTGAGGATTTGATGATCTTCCAAAACTCCAATGTGAATGCTTAAGAGAGGCTTCCCACTTTCTCCAGAGGCTTAGGAACATAATGGGGCCGACTACCACGAAGTTCTAATATAAAGAGCATCAAAACCCTAAAATCAGAGTTTTACAAAACAGCCCATGTCTCTATTGGTCGCTTAGGTGGTCAGTCAGGTGATCGAACGACACTGACAGAAAGGCCAAAAAACAGGGTTTCCAAGCTCCAAACCTCAAAATTCCAAAAGGCCTTCTCCCAACTCAAACAATTGACTTACCTAGCATTGAGGGACCTTCCAAAATATGTCAAACTAGGGCTCAAGTCCATCAACTAAGCTCTTCATCATCAAGATGCAATTTCTCTTCAAATCAGGTAAGGTTTCCATATAGGGAACTCCATCATCAATCTCCATGGGTTCTGGGTCAAACACCATGTCTTCCACTGAGATGGGCCACAATTGCCTTCTACCTTCACTTTGGGTCTTCGGACCTACAAATAAATGGATTTTCGGGTTAGGGTTTGGGCTGGATTTCACGGAAGGATCGACCAATGAACTTGGTCTCTTTAGCGCAAATGAAGCCAATTTAGCTTTGCCCCTTGAGGATCGAGTACACTCAGGTTTGGTCGAGCATCTCACTTCTGCTTGCTCCATGTCCTCGTCCATAGCACGAGCACATTCCTCGAGATTAAGAAACATTGAGATGAATAGTTAACAAAGAGTTAATACCAACAAAGGAAAGGTGATTTGTAATCTTCTAAGGAAAAAAGAGAGACCTACTGGGAAGAAATTCCCAATAACGAAGTCGACTGGGGTATTCCGGACAGTGACCATTAACGGAAAACTAATCCTTGTCTTCAATAGGGAGTCGAAGAATCCATGCCTTGGCACGCTCCTTGGCTTCAGTTAGATATGGGAAATCATTTGATCCTGTGGCCGGTCCACAGACCCAAAAAATTAGGAAAGAAGGCTTTGAGGATGGTCGAACGAAAAGGTATTTCGGGTGCCACCCCTTAGTTTTGGACAAGATAGTGCCATTCCCTACGAAGTTTCCACCCCAACCACATTGGGAAGAAGTACATTTAGAAAGGTAAAACCATCCATCTTACTCTTGTTTCTTTGCCATGAAAAAATGAAGAAACAAAGCAAGTGATGGTCGAGCTCTAACTCGCTCAACCTGGCAGAACCCCCAAAAACAAATAACGTTGTGCCAACTATTGGTTGCAAACGTGCCTGGACACATCTGGAAATGGATCATAATTTCCCTGAATAAAGGTTATATGGGAAGCCTAAGACTTCTCTTCAACGCATCTTCATATATGGAAAATTCACTTGGACAGGGAGTGTTCGCCCTCTCCTCACTGGTCGATACTCAAAGAATGAAATAAGAAGGGATTTCATATTTTTGGCAAAGGTATTCTAGTCATTTTTCAGTCATGGTTGAAGGATGGAATTCAGGTCTAGAGGAAGATGGGTCATAATCTATGTGGTCAGGACTAAGGTCTTTTGTGAAATCCGCACCAACCCTAAGCTGAAAATATTTGTTGTAGGTCTGAAGACCTGAAGTCAAGGTAGAAGATAGCACTGGACCCTCTCTATTTAACCCATTGGCTCTAACCTAGAACCAATGGAGATTGATAGTGAAGATCCCTTTATGGAAACCTTATATGATTTTAAGAGATGATGTAGCCTAAATGATGATGGACTTGGAAGATGGACTTTGAGTACAGTGTTGACACCTTCGGAAGGTCCTATGAAGTCATGTAAGACCCTTCCTTAAGTTGGTTGATGAACCAAGTGGTGAATTTGTCTTTTGGGAACCAAATTCAGTAGTTTTGACCTAAGGCCCTGCCTTGGTCAATCCCTTTGGTGGATCCAATCGACCAAGGCAACCGACCAAAGCATGCCCAGGGACAAAATTGTCTATTTTGGGGAGGTTTAGGTTTGGAAGCCCTATATATATATATATATATATATATATATATATGTAACTTCGGACTAAATCACACCACTTCGCCTCTTAGCCTTTGGAGAACATGAGAAAAACTCTAGAGCTTCCTCCTCAAGCCCAAGGTTGATTCCTAGCATCCAAGTGATGTTCCTCCATTGATCTTCTTCTACAAGGTTAGTATTCAATTTTATACTTCATTGATCTATTCTCTCTACTATTTCTACTATTTGTTTTGATTGTGAGGAAGGTCTTACACTACTATTATAATGACCTAATCTCAGATCCTCATAGTGTTAGAGTGAATTCCCATTCACTCTACTCTTTCCGTAGACAATACGATGTGATTTCAATGTTCTGATCTTGCATAAGACCATGATTTATTCGAACTGAAGTTATCTGATTCTAATCTATTTTATATCTACTCCTATGTTGTTTTCTATGCATGATCTACTGTTTTCTTATCTTTAGAATGAATTCCATTCATTCTAGTATTTTTGTGAGAATCCATGGATCAAACCTATTAGGTGATTTATTAGATTTATATTCCAATGGCCTTGTTTGATGTTTAGACCATCATAGATAGTCTTAATATGCTATTCTACAATTTTTCCTATTAATTTCGGAGTGTTTCAATGTCATTCGATGAGTTATCGACCAAAGTTAGAAGTTACTGTGCGTACACAATAGCTTTGGTCGATCCCTTTGGTCAATCCAATCGATCAAGCCAATCAACCAAAGAGGAGCCAAACAATAAGTTTTGTCTGTTTTGCCTCTGTTTCGTCTCCGATTGTTAGAGTTTGTTGCTTATTCTCTCAACATATTTGTTTAGGGATATTTTGGTGATTTTGGACTTGCTTTAATCTCTTACTTGGAGTTTACGAAGTTGACTATAAGGTGAGTATGTTCACTCACAATTTGCACAAATACATACTTTGATATGTTAGGACCTATATGCATGTGTTGGCTACTGTAGTTATAATTTTTCTATATTGTTATACTTCTGTAATTATAGTAGGCTATTCATGATATGATTTACATACTGTCATTGAATATGAATGATATGATTGTGAGTTGAACTCTGTTATGATATCTAGGGAGTCATGATGTATTGTGATTGCCTAAGTGTGATTGTGGATTATGGAAAGCCCTTTTGGCGTTTCTGTCATTGGACACCCGTGGAGGTGGTATGTGACACTTTCCTATGGTGCCCCTTAGCACTTTCTGAGATGAGTTTGGCTAGGGAAAATCCTGTGATATCTGACCCTAACAGAAGGGGTATTGAGACCGAATGACCCATGGCAGCAATGAGGGATTGGTGGGCGTTCAAGACTGATAACCAACCCATGAGAGAACATGAGAGCTTCCCATTTATTATATGTGGATAACCAATAGGATTAAGAGTCCGTAGTCCGAGTTGGTTGGAGCCATAGGATACAATGACTCTAGGGAGGGAGGTACCGGAACGGACTACCTAGGCATGGAAGGGAGGCTATCATACCGAAATAGACTGTCTAATGCACGGAAGGGAGGTATCCAACTTTGAGTAGATATGACTCAGTAGATGACTTGCATTGGGCTAGGTATAACCCTGACACACACCAGTACTCAAACCAATGGTGGTGAGCGATAGTGTTGCTCAAAACGCCAGCCATGGAATGTCATAGAGGGATGCTTGATCTAATTACCATTGGAGAACCCAAGATACCGAGGTGGCTGAGGGAGAGTGATTTTAGATCTACCCAGAGGAGTATGGTGTTTTATCTTAATGTGTGTCTGCCAATAGAGACCAGCATACTTAGAGTTAGAAGCATATTTGCATTCATTGTCTCATATCATTGCATCATGTTTACTTTGAACTGGTTGTAGTTGTTTATTGTGATTGAACTATTGTTTTGAATGGATCGACCACTCGAATATTGCTCGACGTCTCTCAAATGTTCGGGGTCAGAGTCACAGAACTGGAAGGTCTTTCTTTGCTCAACCCTTTGTTGGGTTTACAAACTACGGTTTTTAACTCTCTTCACTACAACCATGATACTCTAGCATATGAAGAAGTAGAGGATAGAAGAAGGCACAAAAGAAGAAGAAAAACAGAAGAGCAGCATAAGAATACAATCAAAACTCAAAGTCACAATCACAGTCTAGTTTTTACTCATGAATCTCCATAAAAATAAAGAAAATAGAATGGAGAAAAGAACTTACTGGTTCTTACTTGCTCAAAGCTCTTCAGAGGAAACCAAACGGTGAGCAGACCAAAAGAACGAAGACGGTTTCTCCAAAAGCTCTATTCCTCACTCTCGTATGTGCAGAAATGAAATGAGAAAAGAAGAAGAGGGAAAGAGTATTAAACGTTTTTAAAGATTCCAATCCAAGAGGTTAAACTATGCCACTTCAACGATCCAAATGAAAAAGCCCTTTACGGATCCTCGAGATGCTCATCCAATGGTTGTTACGTTAAACAACTGAACAGCTAGGATGATGGGTCTCTTCAAAATCCAATCATGTAATTATGTGACATGATGCACATGTCAACACGTGGCACACATCGCGAGATTCAAGGAAATCATGTGTGAGACGAATGGCTACTAATAAATGCGACGTTTCAGTTTCAAAATAAGGAACGTGTATGGGAGCAACGGTACAAATTCTAACCGGTCACACCTAAAAAGCGACGACAAGATATAGTCTCTTGGGCCAAGCATATGACTTCTGACTCCAAGAGACTTGGGGGCTTATGTTAATGATCGTTTGGTTAAACAAGTAAAACTCGATAGGGTTGACCATAGTTGTGGTTGACTATGGTAGTTGTGGTTGACTATGGTTGGGGTCGACCAAGACTTAACCCAAATAATCGGACAAAGCTAATTAATGAATGGGTCAAACTATAACAAATAATTACAGAGATCAACCGTCAAGGACAATAAGAGTCCTAATCATGAAAGACTCCCGAGCAGATAAAGTCTAAGACTACCTAGTAGGAAAGTCCAGAACGCATTCATCAACAAGAATCCGAGCAAGACTCCATTACTAAAGGTCAGGCAAACAACCACTTGTTATTTATATAAACAGATATAAGAACGAGGAAAAGGTAGGGAACACTTCGTTCTTATTCATTCTTCAAGATTGATCTCTTGCTAACTTGCTCATCATAGGCAAACCTTGACCAACACAGTCGAGTTCGTTTGTGCACGCCAACGAATCTTGGTGGACGAGAAGGATTTTTATAATAACACAGAGATTCACAATTTACCCGAACTGGTATTGATATGCAAAAACACGTACGAAATGTACGACATGATTTTGCTTTTTTATACCAAAATTTCGTACCGTAGAGATTTACAATTTAGCAACTTTGTCTCAACCACGGGAAAGAAAAATAAATAATCAGATTATTACCGTGGAGTAGAATGGAACACGTGTCACAAGAATGAGATGCCGACAGTCGCTTTCAAGAGTGGGTCAAAATCCTTTTCATGGACCCCAGGGTGCCAGTTGCGACCTTTATATGCACTAGCAACTAGACAGCTTTCTACCCAAAAAAAGAAAAAAAACAAGGAGACAGCTACTGTGCCACGGATTCAAGGCTTTTCGTCCGCTCTAGGCCTTGGCTTGGGGTTCTAACTTTCACTATCCATAGTGGTCCCTAATCTCTCCATTTCCCTCCGTTATAGGGTAGAGGAGCCTGAGACCCTGTCTTGCTGGTTCCAGAGAAATTTATATTAGTTTATCACACAAAAAAAACGTATGTGAGTTTAATTTATCCTAGAGGAACGCGAAACTACCACGTATAGCACCCAGCGGATAAAACACCTAACAATGAGGGAGTGGACTTTGAGCATATTGTCGCACATGAGATCGATAGGACCATCCAGAATCCAGGACGAGGCATCAACTAAACAGTTGGACGACTTCGGAACAAATTGAAAGACACTGAGATACATTCACTACTAACTGAAGGACATCATGCAAGATGTGTTTCACATCCATAGGAAGTTTTCTTCATAGCCAAGGAGAAAAGAAAACATTAGAATGTGAGTTCGAAAGCCACTTTTTTGGTTTTCCTCCCTAGTTTATTATTTATCAAAATACCCAAAGTGGGGATTTTCAATTTTTAATATTGAGTTCAATAGTCTTTCTTTTGGAGATTGGTTTTCCTTGTAGTACTTGTGATAGCTCATTATTTCTTTGTCGAGCTAGGGGATGTGTTTTACTATTACTTCCTTTTGTTATTGTGCTATGGCATCTACCATGGCAGAACTGACCTAGTTGAGTTTCTTACTTTGAGATATTGAGATTCCATAGCCTCCTATCATTTTATTTGTGAAAACATTAGTGCTTTTCATATGATTGAGTCCATCATTTCATGCATGGACCAAGCTCATTGAGCTTGATTATCACTTCGTGCGAGAGAAGGTGGTCCTTAGACATTTTTTCACTCGCTATATTTCTTCTCATCCTTAGCTTGCGGATTTGTTCACTAAACCTTTATCTCGTAGTGAGTGTGAGGTCCTTTGTACCAAACTTGGCCTTGTTTCCCGACCAAGTTTGAGGGGAGTTGTTGAGGCATCTAGCCTGTCCTGTGTCTGATATGTATTTGATACGGGAAAAATCATTGTCGAACCGGGTCTGCCTTTGGTTCGACCCTCGACCCTGGTCGGGAAGAAACGGACTGACTAACTTCTGAGCGGGCCGGGTTTAAAGATAGCTTGCTGAGGAAGAAACCTGACTCAGTCAATAGGCAAGCCCGAGACCATAATTATCGGAGTGGACGAATCATCAAGGAGATGGTTAATGGCACTTACGGGAGCAAACAATCGTGCTTACTTGGATAACTGCCACGCTATGATCGTGCTAACAAAATGAGTTATCCATTATCCCACCAACGAACGGATCTATTATCAACGAATCTAATCGTTAAGATCGGACGGCCACCTGAAGAAGGCTCAAGTAAATCCAACGAAGGAGATTTGAAGGTAAACACTATATAAGGCATGGCCTATGTACAAGAAAGGTAACTGAATCGTATTCCCAATTGTAAAATCCAGCCCTATCCTAACCCGGATCCATTGTTTTTTATAGGTTCGAAGACCCGAAGCGGTGGTAGAAGAGACTTGTGGACCCTTTTAATTGATAATTATGAGTCAGAGTCCGAGCCCATGGACATTGACGATGCTACCCCTTACTTGAGTACATTGTCGGTGTTTAGTGAGAATCTGCGCATCGAAGAAGAGTGAATTAGTTGAAGTACCTAATGGACTCCCGTGCACAATCCGAAGGTATTTCCCAAAATTAGACTCCTTGATTGAATTGTAGAAGAAAACCCATTCAAATTGACCCTGTATAGCCCTCAAAATCCCTTCCCGAAGTTTCTGAACAAATTCTGATTTTCTGTTGAATTCTAGTTTGGTTGATCCTCTTTGGTCGATGCCATCGACCAAAGACCATCGATCAAAGTTTCCCAGACTCGAAGTTAATGATTCTTTGGAATTTTCCCTATTCTATTTATACTAGCCTTGTGTTTTGAGCCATATTCCAATCATTATCACTCTTGAGAACGTGGGGAGAGTTTTTCAAAGCACCTCCTAGGCATTTGTGAAGAAGATTTCACCCAAATCATTGCTAATCATTGTTCCTTGCCTCCATCAACAACCACAAGGGTCTTAACACTACTTTTGGATCATTCCTTGGTAATTCTTGATTCGTCATCAATTCAACCTGAGGTAAGGATGGTTATCTCCATAAACACATAGGCTATGAACTTATGTTTTGGTGCTTATGCTTAGTGAACATAGTCTCTTAATTGCTTTTGAATATTATAAGACTGCTATACATGTTTTAGAACTGTGGTAATGTGATTTCATACTCTCTTGTTATAATGAGTTATTATTCTTGTACTTGTACATATGATGGATCAGTTCGATGTTATGATTTAACTTTTATCATGATGATGTATCAAATGTATGAGATATGATGGACTTGGGTATGTGATTGCTTAGGTATAACTTGGGATTGGGGAGTGTCCTATTGACGCTTCTGTCCTTGGGCATCAGAGGGAATAGTATGGGATGTTCTCCGAAGGTGCCTATCAACACTTTCCCAGGTTATTGGATGACATACATAGGATTGTCTAGTTGTGTGGCTAGGATTGTCCTTGTCGTGTCAGACCCAAATCGGAAGGGTATTGAGACCGAACGACCCGTGGTAGTGTATGGTTTGATGGGCGCTCAAGACCGGTAACCAACCCGGGGGTGGACATAAACCATGCTACGGATACCCCAAAGGGGCCATTTATTGGTAGGGTTGCAAATAGCTAGACTTGGGCTCACGGGCGCTCAAGATCCGTAACCAACCCGTGAGAGGACGTGAGAGCTTCCCGTTTACTATTTGTGGATGACCAATAGGGTTGATGAGTCCTTAATCCGGGATTACGTTGACTCTAGTGTGAAGGATACTGGAAAGGATAGCCCTGGGCGAGGAATGGACGTATCTGGATTTGAGTTGATACTATTGAGTAGATGACTTGCATTGGGCTAGGCTTTACCTTGACATGTGCCAATCCTTATACCAAATGGTGATGTGAGAGAGTGGTGACTGAATCCCCTACCATGGTTTGAGAGGACTTTACCCAACTACTACGGCAGTCCCAAGATACGAAATTGGTTGAGGGAGAGTGACTGACGACCCAAAGAAGTATAGTGCTATGGCTTAAAGCATGTCTACCATAGAGACTAGCATTCATAGAGTTAGAATCATATTTGCATCATATGTTTCATATCACATTGCATTATGTTATGATTTGTACTTATATGATTTGGAATTATGGAATAACTGCCTTGTTGAGTTCTTTTGAACTCATTCCTTTTGTGTGAATGTTGTTAGATTTTCCCGCAGGTATTGAAGATTTTGATGCACACTTGACGAGACGGACTTTGATCCCTCATACTACCCTCTGGGTGGTAGCTACGGTGAAGATCAGAGTTATGGTGCCGAAGAGGATTACTCTACGTACCAGGGTTAGCCCTACTGTAGTGAGGGAGTGGCCATGCTGGGCTTTCTTCGTCCACATTTCTGAAGAGATAATCATCAAGATAGAAGAAACCCTTGCTTAGTGCCCCATTTCCCTGGATTTTGTTAAACATTTTGGGTTATGTAATTAACTTTCTTTGAGTTACTCTTAAAACATGGAATTGTAACTTAACTTGATTTTTCTATTTTTCCGCTACCGTTGAGAGAGTGACTTTCACTCATTTTCTCATCTTTATGATTACACTTATACACTTGGTATAATTTATTTCCGCACTCTGATTATTTGATCTTATTTTATTCATGATATCTGTTATTTATTGCTTTTACCTTGATTACCACTATTCATGATTGTGTTATCGCGTATGTGGGAGGCATGGTCCCTTGATGATTGATCCTTGGACTGTGGAGCACATTCCCGGGTATGTCAGATAGGGTACCAGCTGGGTGGATGTGACACCAATATTCGTATTCATACTTTTTCACTGTGCTCAAGTAGAGCCTTTGTGATCAGTTCATCAACTGACTTAGCCTTTGGAGGTGGACTCCTGACCCCCACGGTCGGGCCACATCTGACGATTGTTTTTGTAGGTCATTTTTTGGTGATCTAAGGGCTGAGCAGATTTTGGACACATCATTTGGCGCCGTCTGTGGGAAACGCTTCAGAAAGTCATGGTCACCAGATTAGCAGCAGTGGCTGCTGCGGCTCAATGAGATCCGGATGTTCCACTTCCTGAAGGAAACAACCTGAATGATATCCCAGAAGGAAGTCGAGCTCATGAAGTACAAGAAGATGGAGGATAGGGGGTAATGATCAACAACATCCTCCCAATCCTCTCCAACAACAGTTGGATCAAATGCAGCTCCAATTTCTCGAGATGAACCAGAGGCTTCATGCGTTGGTTAGGCAACTAGTGGCACCATAGGCTCCTGATCAGGGAGAAGTGAGAAGGCGAGGAATTATTTTCCTTGCTTCCAAGAGGACGTTCCCCAAGAAGGGAAAGAAGGTTACCGGAAGGCCATAATGTTGGCCAAAATTTTTGGGAAGACGCCCGGAGGCAAGGTGGAGAATCAAGAAGAACTGGGGAACTCCCCAGAAGAGATGATCGAGTTGTACGACCACAAGGAAGCACAACTCATTCAATGACAAGGTTGGGTGTTGGAGTGCGAACTCATTCACCAACCTCCAGGCGTACTGTTCGAGACAATGCCCGTATTACCGGTGGACAATCGGTGCGTATTGGTCAAGAGCTGGCTAATATTAATCAGAGGCTCCGACAACTGGCTAGAGGAAAAATGACTGATGATATATATTCGGTCATTAGGAACACCCCGTTTGCTGAAGCCATAGCCGGATATCAATTTCCTCAAAATTTCCGATTACCTACTTTTTCTTCGTTCGATGGTTCGAGAGATCCAATCGCTCACATAAGTTACTACCAACAAACAATGGTTGTGGCTGGTAACTCAAATGAAATCCTTTGCAGGGTGTTCGGTTCATCATTAACCGAAGCAGCACAAAAATGGTTCTCGAATCTTCCCTCAGGAAGAATCATAGATTTCGAGGAGTTGGCACGAAAATTCATCGGTCGATTCCAAAGTGGAATTCAGATCAAGAAGACTGAGGAAACCTTGGTTACCATTAGGCAAGGGAAAGACAAATTGATTCAGGAATACCTGAAAAGATTCAACAGGGTCACGATGGAAATCGAGAATTTAGATGAACAGGTAGCTAAAACTGCTTTGTTCACTAGACTCAACAACTGGAGACTCTAGGAGTTATTACTCTAAGATATGCCTACCACCTATGCTAACTGGTACAAATGTGTCAGAAGAGGCGGAGGTAACAGAAATTCTAGATGCACATCAGGGAGACCAGAAGGCCTCTACAAAAGAGCAGAAAGCTCCCGAGAAAAAGCAAAAGCCCAAACAGCAAGCTCGAGATCGAGTGGGAAGGCCTCGTACGGTGTGGCGACAGAGGTCTCCTAATCAAAGTGAGTATACACCCTTGAATACCCCCGGTCCAGAGATCTTGAATGTCATAAAAGGAAGAAACATCCTAAAATGGCCACCAAAGGTTCTAGCAAAACCCGAGGAGTGAAATATGGAAAGGTATTGCCGTTTTCATAAAGATTACAGTCACTATACCAATGATTGTGGACATCTGAAGGCCGATATCGAGAGATTGATATCTCAAGGTCACCTTTCCAGTTTCATTAAGGGAAGACAAGAAGAATCGCGAGCAACTGGAGAGAAAAGGGAGCGTTCGATAAGTCGGGAACAGCGAATCGAAGCTCCTAAGTCTAAGAAGGGAAAGGAAGTGATCGATGCCACTCGATCACCAATATTGACAATATTCGGGGGACCCGAGCCTAAGTCGCTCCGAAAGCTGAAGGCCAAATCTAAGTTCATTGGAACTGGAGAAACGCAGAATCGAAAAAGACCGAATGGTGAGGGTTCAATCACCTTCGGTGAAGAAGATGAGAGAGGCGTCTGTATACCTCATGAGGATGCCATAGTCATCAAGGTAGAGATTGTATGCCAAGAAGTGCACAGAGTGCTAGTTGAGACAGGATCTGCTACAAACCTTTTGTCTTATGAAGCTTATCAAAAGCTTAAAATCGAGGAAGATCTAATGGAGCCATCGTCCACACATCTTTATGGTTTTGCCGGCTTGTTGGCTATAGCTAAAGGATTAGTACAACTAGATCTGTCAGTTGGAAACTTTCCCAAGGAAGCTACAATTCGGGTGAGCTTCCTGGTGGTTCTGGAACTTCCGGCTTATAACATCATTCTCGGCAAGCCGTCTTTAACAAAATTAGGTGTTGTAGTTTCGACTAAGCACTTGAAGATAAAATTCCCAACTAATATGGGAATTGGTCAGTTTTCCTCTGACCAAAGAATCTCCCGACAATGCTATGTGGCTTATCTAAAAGACAAGGAAGGCCCAAAGAAGGCCACAACTTTGCCAATTGAGATACATGATGATCGGGATGAGGAAGAAATGCTGAGACCCGAGACAGTAGAAAAGTTGGAACGAATCTAGTTGGATCCCAACAATGAAAAAAGAACTACTCACATAGGATCTGAGCAAATGGAAGAGTTCAAAACAAAACTAAAGTTATTCCTTCAGGAAAACTGAGAGGTGTTCGCATGGTCTGCGGAGGATATGCCGGGAATAGATCGTCAAGTAGCGGAGCACAAGTTTTGGATAGATCCAAAGGTAAAACCTGTCACATCCACCCAGCCGTACCCTATCTTGCATACCCGAGTGTGTGATCCACAATCCACAAGATCCAGTATCAAGAAAATCAACCTCCCACATTCACAATAATATAATCAAGAACAAGACTAAATCAATGTTAACAATATTATTTAAATGAATCAAAGCAAAGTAAGGAGATAATCATTAGAGTGCGGAAATGATACCAATAGATATATAAAATCAAAATGTAGAGTGAGGCGGAATCTCACTCCCCGAGTACAGCGGAATGTAGATCGAAAGTCAAAGGAGATTACAATTGGTTCTAAAGACAAGAAAGAAAGATATAATCAAACTAAGCTAGAGTCTATTCTACTTTATAAAGAAAGTCTTCATAAACATAGACTTCATCAATCACGCTCAGACGCTCCCACTCCACAGTAGGGCTAATCTTGGTACAAAGTAAGACCACTCGAGGAATCCTCAACGTAATCTTCATAGTTGCCAACACCTTGCGTGAAGTACGCTTCTTCAGTTTGCGCTTCCTCATATTGACCTTTATAGTCATCAATGCCTGCAGAGTAATCTAACAAAAGATATTGTACAAAAGGAGTGAGTTTCGAAAGAAACCCAGTGAGGCAAGTTATTCCATAATAGCATAAATAACATGATAACATAAACAAAGTGTAATGTGATATGATATTAGACAGACGATGCATGTATGAGTCTAACTCTATGTATGTTGGTCTCTATAGGCAGGCATGCTTTAAGTCATAGCACCATACTTCTTTGGGTAGGTCTCAATTCACTCATCCTCGGTTGGCAAAGGGTCCTTCATCCCACTTGGACAATCCATGGCTGGGGGTTAAGTCACCTCTCTCTCACATCACCGTTTGGTCTAAGTACTGGCGCATGTCAGGTTAAAATCTACCCAAATGCAAGTCATCTACTTAGTTACATCAACTCAAATCCAGTTACGTCCATTCCTCCCCTCATGGGATCCTTTCCAGTATCCTTCACACTAGAGTTAGCGTATCCGACTCTCTCAAATACGGACTCATCAACCCTATAGGTTATCCACATATAGTAAACGGGAAGCTCTCATGTCCTCTAATGGGTTGGTTACCGGTCTTGAGCGCCCATGAGCCCAAGTCTATCCATATGCAACTCTACCCATAAATGGCCCCCACAATGTGATTCATGTCCCCTCACGGGTTTGTTACCGGTCTTGAGCACCCATGAATCCCCATTGCTACGACAGGTCGTTCGGTCTCAATACCCTTTTGAATCGGGTCTGATATAACAGGGAATATCCTAGCCAAACACTGCTAGACAAGTCCTATGTATGACAATCAATAATCCGGGAAAGTGTCAAAGGGCAACATTGGAAATATCCCATCCTACTCCCAATGATGTCCAAGGATAGAAATGTCAAAAGGACATTCCCCAATCCTAAATCATACCTAAACAATCACAATCATAATTCAGTCATATCATCCACGACAGATATCTCATCATATGAAAGAGTATAATAAGACAAGATCAAATGAATAAGCAACATACATGAATAAGTATTCATACATGATCAAATACATAAAGTAAATAAGGGAATAAGATCCTACTGTACTTACAACATTCATATCAAAATAGAAACTAACATAACAGTAGCAAATCTAAGTAGTTCCCAAATTAGAAACTAAATCTATGCAATCTATGTTAATATGGTAACAACTGTCCTTACCTTAAATAGATTCGAATATATTCCGGACGGACAAGAGGATGAATCCAAAGTTAGCAAATAAACCCTAGAATAACATCATACAGTCATTAGGAAGTAGTCCTAAAAGAATGAGCATCAATATAATCGAAACGGACGAAGAAATCCAATTCTGTCACTGCGGGTTGATTGGTTGGGTTGATTGATTCAGTCGACCCAGGCAATCTGCCCAAGAGTAATTCGAATACAAAAATAGTATTTTGATCTGAAACCTATTCTATACAATCCGAATGCTACGAAACTTGGAGAGAATGTCTAACACAGTAGTCTAAGACTAAAAAGCATATTTTAGACATCAAACAACAATTAAAACAATTACTTACTAATTTGAAATCATACTTTCTATTTTGGTAAATATCATGGTTTTCATTGAAAACATGCTACGAATGAAAGAGATGAACTAGAGATGATAAGGTCTCATTCTAGTACAAGAACACAGTAAATCAGAGGTATGAATAATCATGGAGAGGCATCTACAATGCTAGAAGAAATCAAAATAAGAATATGATCATAGATGCATGTAGAAAACATAAGATCATGGTAAGAATTGATTATGATGATCATAGGTAGGAGAATGAATGGTGTCACATCCTCCCAGCCGGTACCCTAACTGGCATACCCGAGAGTGTGATCCACAACCCCGAAGATAAAGTATCGAGGAAATCATCCTCCCACATATTCAATAACATAATCATAAACATGAAATAATCAAGGTTTAATATTATAAACAAGGTTCAAAACAAGAAATGAATAAACAATATAGTCAGAGTGCGGAAAATGATACCAGATATCTGTAGATATCAAAAGAAGTAAAGTGAGGCGGAAACTCACTCCACAAAATACAGCGAAACATAGTATAAGTCTAAAGGGAATAACAACTGAAACAAAAGAAAATAAGAAAGATAACTAAACTAAGAGTCTTCTATCCTATAGATGACATCTTCAAAATAGTGGACTTCATCAATCCAATTGAGATGTTCCAATTCCACGTTACCTCTAATCGTAGTAAAGAATATGATCGCCTGAGGGATCATCAGAGTAATCTTGATTGTCGCCAACACCTTGCGTGTAGTACGCTTCATCGGCTTACGCTTCAGTGTACTGTTCTTCATAGTAGTCAGTACCTGTAGAATAGTCTAACAAAACAATGTACAAAAAGGAATGAGTTTCGAAGAAACTTCGGTAAGGTAGTTAATCCATAACAACATAAATAACATGTGGCGAGAACATAGCAAGATGCAATGCGGTATGAAACAAATAATGTATGTATGCATCTAAACTCTATGTATCTTTGGTCTCTATTAGCGCAGACATGCTTTAAGTCATAGCACCGTACTTCTTTGGGTAAGTCACGCGTACGGCTCCTGTTGGTAGTGGGTCTGGCATCCCTCGGGACAATCCATGGCTGGGGGTTAAGTCACCGCTCTTTCACATCACCATTTGGTCTAAGTACCGGCGCATGTCAGGGTAAAGCCTAGCCCAATGCAAGTCATCTACTCAGTTACATCAACTCAAGTCCAGATACTTCCATTCCTCCCCTCTCGGGATCCTTTCCGGTATCCTTTCCACTAGAGTCCTAATAGTCCCAGACTACGGACTCATCAACCCTATTGGTTATCCACATATGGTAAACGGGAAGCTCTCATGTCCTCTCACGGGTTGGTTACCGGTCTTAAGCGCCCATGAGCCCAAGTCTAGCCATATGCAACCCTCCAATACATGGCCCCCACAATGTGATTCCCATCCTCTCACGGGTTGGGTACCGGTCTTGAGCGCCCGTGAATCCCCATTGCTGCCACGGGTCGTTCGGTCTCAATACCCTTCCGATTTGGGTCTGATATAACGGGGACATCCTAGCCAAACACTGCTAGACAGTCCTAGGTATGCCAATCAATAATTCAGGAAAGCGTCGATGGGCAACCCCGGAAACATCCCATACTATTTCCGATAATGTCCAAGGATAGAAGTGTCAAAAGGACACCTCTCAATCCCAAATCATACCTAATCAAACACAATCTCAGATCAGACATGACATACACAATCAACAGTTCATCATATACAAGAGAGTATACAGTCATGATCTAATCGTTAAACAATATAGAAATAAGCAATTCACATAAGTTTAAATAATAAAAAGAAAACATAAGCAAGTGCTACTGTTCTCACAGTAGTAAATCAGAAATATAAAGTATAGCAATAGTAGGTAAACTCATAGTTTCATAAGGTAGAAACCAAAGAGTATGCGATCTATGTAATTAAAGAATAACTGTCCTTACCTTCTAACTCATAAAGGAACTTAGGGAATCAAGTAAGACCTTGACTAAACCTAAGAAGAAAGTCTTAAACAAGTGTATACAACATGTTAGGAAAGATACATAGAAGGAAAGATATCAAATTAATCAAAACAGACCAAGAATGAGGTTGCTGTACTCATTGGTTGATTGATTGGTCTACTGCCCCAGTCGACCAATGAGTCAACCAACAGAGACAGTGGCCTTCAAGAATCCGAATTTTTAGAAAAAGAAATCGAATTTGGTGGTTCAAAAGGGTACAAAATAAGGGGGAAACTACAATGGCTGCATCCTAGTATATAGAGGACATCAAACCACCAACCAAATCAAGTTTCCAAGTCACAACTCAGGAACCAAAAAGTTAACCTAATTAGGTTAAATCATGGATCATGAAGAAAACATAGTATGATCAAGGATAAAGAATTAGAGGATGATAGGTTACAATTCTTGTAGGAAAACACATTAATTGGCTATTAACAGGATCAATAACATATATCCAAGAAGTTAGGGTTTCAACCTTTTTGGCTCTCATGAAAGGTTAAGATCCACGGGATGAAAGGGAAGTAAATTGTTGGCCAATAATAACAAGAAAAACATAGAAGATCAAATTTAGATTAACCTAAACATTACCCATGAGGTTTCCCTCACGTGGGAGGTTACCAAAAGGTTTCCAGAAAGATCATTCAAGGGTTAGGGTTACAAGAATTTAATTGGCTAGGGTTTCAAAAGTTCAACTGGTTAGGGTTAAGATCATGACGATGATCATAGATCTTAAAGAATCGAATGAGATCATGGAATAGATGGTTGCAAGAATTCAACATCATCTTCCTGATCTCAACCAAGAATAGATCATAGAAAGAAAATCAGAGATGGAAGAAAAAGAGAACATAAACATACCTTTGTTGCAGGAGGAAGGAGATCACTTGAGTTCTTGCGAGATATCAACCAAGGATGCAAGGGAATTGATTAGAATGGAGTTCTAACTCGTTCCAGAGGCTTAGGAGGCAGATGAGGTGGAGTATTCCCAAGATTAGACTTAAATAGAGTAGCCACGGCCTAATTTACAAAAACAGAATCAATTGGTCGATTGATTGGTCGACTGGTCCAGTCAACCAATGAGTCGACCAATCAGAACAACAACTTCAAAACAGGGAATTGAAGGCTCAGATCAAGTCCAAACATCAAGGGGTTTTGCACACACCTAAAGTGACATACCTAGTAGGTAGAAATGCCTTCGAACCAATACAGAGAGCACTCCAAGTCCATCAACTAATCCGATCTTCAACAGGGTGCAGTTTCCATAAATGGAACACTGACATCAACACTCAAGGATTTCAATCCAGCCACCAAGTCTTCTACTGAAATGGCCCAAAGCTGACTTCTTGCCTTACTTCGGGTTGCTGGACCTACAAACAACAGGGTTTCCGGGTCAAGGTTAGGGCTGGGTTTCACAAATGGAGATTGTAGAAGATACAATTGCAGAGATGCAACATCTTCTTCATAATCTCATATCAGAGAAGAGAAAGATCATGGAAAGAATGAATCAATATCATAGAAGTAAGATTACTAACCTTTGATTGAAGAACAAGAGAGAGAACTTGCAAGTTTGCAAGATTAGGTCTTCTTCAACACTTTTGGAGGCTTGTAGATGAGTTCCCTTCGTTCTTTAAGTGTTTTGGAGGCTAGGGATACTAAAATCACGAAGTCATGAGGTATATATAACAAAATATCCTAAACAGAAGATTCTGCTCTAGTTCAGCATTTTTGGGTCGATTGGCTGGGTAGACTGGCCCAGTCGACCCAAGTAGTCGAACTAGGCTGATAGCAAAGACAAAGTCAGGGATTTGAGGGCCTTCCACTACTCAGAATCAAACGAAACTTTAAACACATATATTATAACTTACCTAGCATGGAAAAATGGCTTCAAATAAAATCCCACCAAGCTCTAAGGTCATCAACCAATCTTCTCTTCATCAAGGCGTAGTCTCTTTTCGAAATCCAACACTGTCTTCAAATATGGGGCATCATCTTCAATCTCTATAGGTTCGGAGTCGAACACTATATCTTCTACTGATATGGCCCATAGTTGACTTTCACTTCTACTTCGGGTCTTTGGACCTACAGACAATAGAGTATCCGAGTTAAGGTTAGGGTTGGGTTTCACAAAACCGATTATCCAGAAGAGGAGAAACTTCTCGATTGAAAAACACGAGGCCATCAGGGGCGAAGTCGAAAAACTGAAGAATTCAGGGTTCATTAAACCCATTGAATTCCCAACCTGGCTGGCCAATGTGGTGATGGTAAAGAAGGTGAATGGAAAATGGAGAATGAGTACAGATTACACGGATCTCAACAAGGCCTGCCTGAAAGACTGCTATCCGCTGCCTCGGATAAATCTTTTAATAGATGCCACCGCTGGATATGAAACATTTAGTTTCATGGATGCACACTCGGGGTACAACTAGATCCGCATGAATCAAGAGGATGAAAAGAAAACTGCTTTCATGACCGATCGTGAAAGTTTCTACTACAAAGTCATGCCGTTCGGCCTGAAGAACGTAGGAGCTACTTACTAGAGGGAAGTAAACAAAATATTCAGCGATCTGATTGGGAAAAACATGGAAGCATACGTCGATGATATGCTAATAAAAAGCACAGCAAGGACAAAGCATGTCGAAGATTTGGTAGAAGTATTTTCGGTGCTCCGAAAATACCAGATGAAGCTAAACCCAGAAAAATGTGCCTTTCGGGTATCATCAGGGAAATTCTTAACTTTCATGGTATCTCAAAGAGGTATCGAGGCCAACCCTGCGAAAATACAGGCTTTGATAAACATGGAACCTCCCAAAACCGTTCGGGATGTGCAATGCCTAACGGGGAGAGTAGCTGCGCTGAACCGATTTATGTCGCAGTCAGGAGAAAAATGCCTCCCTTTCTTAAAGCACTCAAGGATTTGAGGGGTAGCAGAGAGGCTTGATGGTCAGAAGATGCCGAAAGGCGTTCGAAAATCTAAAGGAAACACTAGGTGTCACACCCCACCCGTTGGTCTCGGTTACCCGCCCGACAACCCGTGGGTGCGATCCGTCACAAGATCCAAGGTTTTAGTCTATCAACAATATTTAAGACAAATAAAGATAATCAAGAGCAAAGATATTCAATAACTGAATTAAATGAATTACAGGAGTCCAAAATACTCCAATATCAAAGGAAAGAAATAAAGAATAAAGGAATAAAACAAAAATGAGGGCAGCAAAATAATTCAAAGTGTTTATATCAGTTTCTTTCCAGTTTGTTTTTCTAAGTCAATGAACTTAGACTCCAGTTTAAAAAGGTGAGGGGTCCTCCAATTCTTCTCCAGTCTTTGTGCGAACTGCCTGACCACTTTTCGCCTCTGACCATCAACCGGTGCGATAAGCGCACTCCATGCACCCGCAGGAACTCCCGCACATGCTATTTCCATCACCCATTGGCGGTGCCACATCTTCTTCATACAGGATGGTTCCTTCATAGGAAACCAGCCCCCATCTTCAGATATAAATCCTTCTTCTGTGCAGGCTATAAACATACAAAGAATAAAGGAATGAGTTCTAAAGAACTCAGTAAGAAACAATCATATATCTCATCCATCATCCAATAATGTAATGATACAAAAGTAATATGAATGAATGCAAAATATGAATGATGCTATGATTTCTAACTATGCAAGTCTCTAACAGTGGACATGCTTTAAGATAAACACCAGCCCTCCTCTGGGTAAGTCTCATCACTCTGATTCGGCAAGGACTGGTTACCTCTGTAGGGATCCAGGGAAAAAGGGGAAAGTCCACACCTGGCTCACAAACCATGGTTAGGGGTTAAGTCAACACTCTCTCACCACGACCATTGGTAATGAGTACTGACGCATGTCGGGGTTTCTAATACAATGCATGGTCATAATGGTTACATGTCTACATGAAGTCCAAATACATCCCCTATGGCACCAACCAACTCGGTTCAGTATCCTTTGCAACCTAGGAGTAAGAATCCTCACAGACTGGCTACCTCTGTTGGACTCCACTCCTTAACCCTATGGTCATCCACATATTATTGGGGCGGATGCTCTCATGATTCCTCACGACACCCGGTCCGGTCCTTGGACATCCATGAGCCCAACCCTAACATATGCAACCCTATCATTTATATGACTAACAGTGGACCACCAAGTCACATCACTGTCATCACGGGTCACTCGGTTTCAATCCCCCTACGGAAAGGGTAGTAGCATGCGGGGTACCTAGCCATGCAATCTAGACTCATCCTAATAATGTCATCAATTAATCATGATAGTGCTGAAGGTATCAACAGGCATGTGTCCCATTCCACAGCCTTCTGATATCACCAGCCAAGATAACCCAAAAGGAACACCCCAACTATCATAACCATATACCAATTACCATAATCATATAACATTCACAATTCACCAGGTAATTATGAAATCAAGGCAAACAACAGTAGTATATTAGAATTAAATACAACTACAGCAGCATATAACAATAGAAATTAAGACTAACAACTATCAGATTAACATGTTCAAGTATATGTAGATAGATGAGATAGACTGTCCTTACTTGAATATAATTGAAATGTCCGCAAAATGGAATTCAGTAACTATTAGTAGACTTTTCTTTAAAACAGTAAACACCTAAACACAGGGTTATTAGAATATATAAGTAACATGAATCAATTTGAATCAGAGCCAAAATCCAATTGGTCACTGTTTACCAGCCGGTCGCTTGGGCCGGTCGCTTAGGTTGAGCGACCGCCACTAGTGACCGCCCCAAAAACAGTGAGTTTCAATCCAAAACTCAGGCTTCTGATTACTCAGTTTCAATCCGAATTTCGAGTAATCTTGACCTAAGTCTCGAATTAAACACTCCCTAAGCCAAAAGGGTGAGAGAAAACTAACCATTACCATCAATAGATTACCCATAACCCTCCCCTTGATTGGATTAACCATCTCACGGAAACAGGGTTTCGTTTACGGTTATTCCATCTTTAGTAGATTAAAAAGAGAGTTAAAATATCCAAGGGGGTAATCACAAATATGAGGGAAAAAAGGTAAAACTAATTTAACGGACAAAGAGAGTAAAGAACGAAGGGTCAATTCAATACCTCACGCCAGAGAGTCAAAGAAGAAAAGAACTGATCTTCCAAGTCACGGCTCGATACCCGGGAGACTCTTTCGGATCTTCCCCGCAGCCGTCTAACCTCCCAAATAAGCAACCATGAATAAAGTATTCGTTAATTAAATGGAGGTTGCCTTTTATAGAAGTCAAGGGGCAAAATAGGGCAAAATCCCCGAAAACAGACCGGGCTGTCACGCCCTCCCAGCCGGTACCCTATCTAGCATACCCGAGAGTGTGATCCACAGCCCGAAGATCAGGTATCGAGTGATCAACCTCCCACATAAACAATAACATAATCATGAACAATCATAACAAGAGTGCGGAAGATAAATCATAGATTCAATAAAGAAAGAATGAATCGTAAACGAAACGGAATAATAAATATATAATCAGAGTGTCAACAGATAAGTAAAGTGAAGCAAAAATCCCACTTTACATCCAGCGGAAAAGTAGCTCGAAAGAATAAACTAGATAAAAGCTAATCCCAGTAGCAAGTACATTGGGTAACTAAATTATTCTCCACTTTGTAGACGACATCCTTGTAGGTGTAGATCTCATAAATAGCACAAGGACGCTTCCACTCAATGGTCGGACTAAGCATTGTACGGAGCATAACCACCCGCGGAATCTTCAGAGTAATTGTGGTAACCGCAATCACCTTCCTGGAGATATGCCTCTTCGCCTTGCGCTTCTTCATAGGGACCGTCATAGTACTCAAGACTGCAGGATAGTCTAACAACATTGTACAATAAAGGAATGAGTTTCGAAGAAACTCAAGTAAGGCGATTAAAAATCCATAATAACATAAATGGCAGGATTCCGGAACAATCATGAATGCAATATGATATGAGACAAACAATGAATGAATGAATCTAACTCTATGTATGCTGGTCTCTATTGGCGGGACATGCTTTAAGTCATAGCACCGTACTTCGTAGGAAAGTCTCAATCACTCATCATCGGTTGGTAATGGGTCCGGCATCCCTCGGGACATTCCATGGCTAGGGGGTTAAGTCAACACACTCTCTCACAACCATTTGGTATAAGTATTGGCGCATGTCGGGGTAATACCTAGCCAAATGCAAGTCTTCTACTTGGTTACATCAAGTCGGATCCGGATACTTCCATTCCTCGTCCCCGACGATCCTTTCCGGTATCCTTCACACTAGAGTCCTCATAGTCCCCGACTACGGACTCACCAACCCTATTGATCATCCACATATGGTAAACGGGAAGCTCTCACGTCCTTTCACGGGTTGGTTACCGGTCTTAAGCGCCCGTGAGCCCAAGTCTAACCATATGCAACCCTACCAATAAATGGCCCCCACAATGTGATTCCTGTCCTCTCACGGGTTGGTTACCGGTCTTGAGCGCCCATGAATCCCCATTGCTACCACGGGTCGTTCGGTCTCAATACCCCTCCGATTAGGGTCGACATAACAGGACATCCTAGCCAAACACTACTAGACAATCCTAGATATGTCATCCAACAGTTTAGGAAGGTGTCCAGAGGGCATCTCCGGAAACATCCCATAATATTCCCGTAGTAGTCCAAGGACAGAAATGTCAAAAGGACACCTCTCCTTCCCAAACCATACGTAAGCATACACATGCATCAATTCATATCATCACATATATGGTAACTCCATATATGGAAAGAAATCAATATTTACAAACATTTGTATAACATTGGTAAGTAAATCATACATGAATCAATTCAATATGAATAAGTAATGCTACTGTAATCAAAGTTATGCAACAGTAGTATATCATTGTAAGAATCTAATTTAGGAAACATATTAATGATATTCAAATATAGAAACTAGATTCATGCTATCTATGTAATTAAGGAAATAACCATCCTTACCTTTTATAACTCGCAAAGAATCCTAAGAAATCAAGTAGGATCTTGGCAAACTTGAGAAGAAGGTCCTAAACAAGTATATACCACATATTAGGAAAGATCCCTAACAGAAAATATAGCAAAGCATCCGAAAGCAGACCAATTCCCGGAGTTGCTTGTACTCATTGGTCGAGTGGATTGGTCGAGTGGTCCAGTCGACCAATCAGTCGACCAATGCAGACGATAGCTTAGAAAATCAGAGTTTTGAGATATGAAATCCGAATTTGATGGTTCAAGAGGATACTAATCAAGGGGTAGACTACATCAGTAGTATTCTAGCATATAGGGGACCTCAAAACACTAATCAAATCAAGGTATCAAGACCCAAATTAGGAAACAAAAAGTTACCATAAATAAATCAAACATGGATCTTGATGAAGTTTGAAATAGAAAACAAGGACAAGAACAATAGGAAGATGGATCATTGCTTTTGGTAATGAAAACATGAAAACATGCATAGGTCTTCATGGTATAAGGCTTAGAAGCATAAATCTAAATAAGGAAATAAAACCTACCATATATGTACTATCATGCATCATGAAGAACACATAGTAAGGTAGAAGAGAACAACTAGAATTCTATGGATTATGGATCATAGAAAGAAAACACAACCATTAACCACTAACATGATCAATGAAAGAAGATCCAAAGAGATCGGAATTCAGATTAGGAAATTAACAGAGATTAAATCATGGTTTGATCATGAATCCTTCAAAAGCTTGCAATGATCATGGTTAAGATCATTGTTCTAGCCTTTAATCCTTAGGATGATCATGAGAACATGTTCGAGATGTTTGCAACAGAGGATGCAGCATCTCTTCTACTGTCTCAACTCAAAAAGGAAAGAAAAACAAAGATGTAGGAGAAGAAGAGAGAGTAGACATACCTTTTGATGCAAAAAGAAGAGTTCCGACGAAGATCCGCCAAGAAAACTCCAAGGATGCAAGAGAGATGACTTGCAGAGGTCTTTGGTTCGTTCCGAGAGGGTTTGGAGGCAGCAAATACGAAGTGGACTCGAGGTTAGGCTTAAATAGAGCAAGAATCAACCTAATTGCCAAAGACAAGCACCCATTGGTCGAGTGGATTGGTCGATCGGCCCGATCGACCAATCGGTCGACCAATGCAGATAAAGCAAGGCCAAAACAGGGAATTGAAGGCCCAGATCAAATCCAAACCTAAAGGGGTTTTGCACACAAGTCAAGTGACTTACCTAGTAGGTAGAAATGCCTTCAAACCAAGATAGAGATCACTCCAAGTCCATCAACTAATTAGATCTTCATCAGGATTCTGTTTCCATAAATAGCACCTCATCATCAACCTTCATGGATTCAAAGCCAGACACCAAGTCCTCTACTGGGATGGCCCAAAGCTGACTTCTTACTTTACTTCGGGTCATCGGACCTACAAATAACAAGGTTTCCGGGTCAAGGTTAGGGCTGGGTTTCACAGGGCAGTCGCTTGGGCCGGTTGCTTAGGTTGAGCGACCGCCACTAGTAACTGCCCCCATGTAATTTTCCATACAAGGGTGCTTTTACTCGAGGGTTGATACCCAAGGCCAACCTAGCCCTAAATAAGAGATGGGGGAGATCTTACCTTCATTCCGAACATCTCTGAACAACACCTGACTTCCAGAATTCCAAGTTCCAGCCAAGGCAGGCTCTTCAGATAAAGGATCCAGATCCATGGGTCCTGGGTATGGACCATGGGCTTCAATCTGGATACTCCACAAGTTCACCCGACTAGACCTTCGGGTTCTCGGACCTGGAATATGGATCTCAGGTTAGAAATATGGGGGGTGTTACATTTCTCCCTCCTTAAAAGAAATTTCGTCCCCGAAATTACAACGTACCTGAGGGTCCAAAAAGGTGAGAATACTTGGACCGCATCTCATCTTCTTTCTCCCAAGATGCTTCCTCAAAAGAGTGATTCTTCCATCTTTTCTTCACCAAAGGTATAGTCCGATTTCTCTACTGCTTGTCCTTCCGATCCAAAATCTCAGCCGGTTCTTTATCATACGTCAAATAAGCACTCAAACCTTCCGGTTCATGCTGGAGCAACTGCTATGCACTTGTCAAGCATTGCCTTAGCATAGATACATGGAATACATCATGCACACCAGCAAGAGACGGGGGCAGAGCCAACCGGTAAGCTACTGGTCCAACCTTTTCAATAATGTCAAAGGGACCAATATACCTAGGGTTGAGCTTTCCTTTAACATTGAAATGCATGACTCCTTTCATCGGCGAAACCTTCAAAAACGCACGCTCACCAACTTGAAACTCAAGGTCAGACCTTCTTTTGTCCGCATAGGACTTCTGTCGAGATTGAGCAGTTTTGATCCTTTCTCTAATCATATCCACCATGGTGCCGGTGGTTTCGATTAGATCAGGGCCAAGAACACGCCTTTCTCCAACTTCATCCCAATACAGAGGAGTTCTACAAGTCTTTCCATACAGAGCTTTAAATGGAGCCATTTCAATAGTAGACTGATAACTGTTATTATAAGAAAACTCCACCAAGGCTAGGTGGTCATCCCAGTTACCACTCACATCTATGACACACGCTCTAAGCATATCTTCAAAAATCTGTATGGTCCTTTCCGATTGGCCATCGGTCTGAGGATGATGAGCAGTACTCAAATTCAGCTGAGTACCCAGAGCTTTCTGCAGACTATTCCAGAAACGCGACGTAAACCTCGGGTCTCTATCTGACACAATACTAACCGGAACACCATGCAGTCTCACCACATTATCAACATAGAGTCGAGCCAACATATCCATAGAATAGGTGATCTTCATTGAAATGAAGTGTGCCAATTTGGTTAATTGGTCCACTACCACCCACACAGAGTCATTCCCTTTTCCAGATCGGGGCAGACCAGTGACAAAATCCATAGCAATGTCTTCCCACTTCCAACTAGGTACTGGAAGAGGTTGCAGAAGGCCAGACGAAGGCTGCCGGACAGCTTTCACACGTTGACAAGTCCCACACTTAGCAATGAAATCTTCCACATCATTCTTCATGCCAGACCACCAAAAATACCCTTTCATATCATGGTACATCTTCACGCTTCCGGGATGAATAGTAAAGATGGACTGATGAGCATCAGGCAAGATTTCGCTTCTGAGGTCTTCCACAGCAGGAACACAAACTCTTCCTCTAAAAACAAGAGCACCATAAAAGGCTAGGGAGAAGTCTTCCACGTCCTTAGTCTTTGAAGTGATCAAATCAATCTTCTTCTTCAATTCCGGATCAGTCGACTGTAGAGCAACAATTCGGTCCCTCAAACTCGGTCGAACTGATACAGCTGCCAAAACAGAACCAGAACTTTCTGACAAAATCTCAAGTACAAATCTTATAATGGAGAACAATAGGGCTTACTGAGACACGTCAGAACCACACTTCCTCGATTACTCTTTCTACTTAAGGCATCAGCAACCACATTAGCTTTTCCTGGATGATACTGAATATCACAATCATAGTCCTTCACCAGTTCTAGACATCTTCTCTGTCTCATATTCAACTCCTTCTGAGTAAAGAAATACTTGAGACTCTTGTGGTCAGTGAAAATCGATATCTTTTCACCATAAAGATAGTGACGCCAAATCTTCAGAGCAAAAACCACAGCTGCCAATTCCAAGTCATGAGTAGGATAATTATGCTCGTAGTTCTTCAACTGCCTAGAAGCATAAGCTACCACCTTCCCCTGCTGCATCAAAACGCAACCCAAACCAACTTTAGAGGCATCGGTATACACTGTCAAACCTCCAGAGTCATCTGGTATCGTCAACACAGGAGTGTTAGTTAACCTTTTCTTGAGTTCTTGGAAACTCTCTTCATAGGCTTCCTTCCACTCAAACTTGACTCCTTTTCTGGTAAGCTTTGTTATAGGTGTTGAGATTCTGGAGAAATTCTCAATGAAGCGCCTATAATAACCCGCCATACCAAGAAAACTTCGAATCTCAAGTGGATCGACTTAGGTCGGTCCCAATCAGCCACAGCTTGAACCTTTGCAGGATCAACTTTAATTCTTTCAGCAGAAACAATGTGACCTAAGAACATAACTTTAGGTAACCAAAAGTCACATTTGCTGAACTTGGCAAACAACTTCTTCTCTCTCAAACGCTACAAAGCAAAACTCAAATGCCCAACATGTTCTTCTTCGCTCTTTGAATAGATCAGAACGTCATCAATAAATACAATGATAAATTTATCTAAGACATCCTGAAATACTCGGTTCATTAGATCCATGAATGCTGCCGGAGCATTAGTAAGACCAAAAGGCATAACTCGGAATTCATAATGCCCATATCTAGTCCTAAATGCAGTCCTGCAGACATCACTGGACTTCACTCTTAATTGATGATACCCAGATCTCAGATCGATCTTCGAGAACACAGTTCAACTGATCAAACAAGTCGTCGATCCTAGGGAGAGGATAGTTATTTTTAATTGTCAACTTGTTCAATCCCCGATAGTCTATGCACATTCGCATACTACCGTCCTTCTTCTTCACAAACAACACCGGGGCTCCCCACAGCGAAACACTGGGTTGGATAAACCCTTTGCTTGACAAATCATTTAACTGAGTCTGAAGTTCCTTCAACTCAGTCGGAGCAATCCGATACGGAGCTTTCGACACAGGAGCTGCTCCAGGAATTAGATCAATTGAAAACTCTAACTCCCTCTCTGGAGGCAAACCAGACAAATCATTAGGGAAAACATCAGGAAAGTCCCCGACAACCCGATATCGGGACAACCGTTTCACACCTTCCGAGACATCCACAGAAGAGGAAAGACGTCCAACATTCTTAGTCCACTGCCTGACTTTCATAGTCGCAGCCACTATCTTCTTGCTCAAAATCTCTTGACTACTTTGATACTCAAACGGACTATCATCCATAGGATGAAACAGTACCTTCCTTTCCTAACAAAGGATAACTGCACCATACTTAGATAACCAATCCATTCCAAATATCACATCAAAATCAGACATGTCCAACTTGATCAAACGGGCTTCAAGGGTTCTACCAGCAATAACCACGGGACAAGATTCAACCACTTCATCTAATCTAACAACAGATCTGGTAGGAGTACTAATTACTAGTCCTCTTTCCAACTTCGCAAGTGTAACAGGAATACGACTCATAAATGAAGATGCTATGAATGAATGCGATCCACCAGTATCAAATAATACTAAAGCAGAGGTAGATGATACTGAAATAATACCTGTCACAACATCGTGATCTGTCTCAGATTTTGAACCAACAATGCTGAACACTTTACCAGAGGGAACACTCGAAATAGGCTTCAAAGCTGACACCTGAGAATTCGGCTTCTGAGTGCAGTTAC
Organism: Hakea prostrata; assembly: GCF_041222555.1. Lineage (NCBI taxonomy): Eukaryota > Viridiplantae > Streptophyta > Magnoliopsida > Proteales > Proteaceae > Hakea > Hakea prostrata. The sequence goes on along the minus strand of NC_142600.1, from coordinate 25,263,133 downwards.
GAGAATAATGACCCTGCTTCCCACACTTAAAGCAGATCAAATCCCTACCACTCACAGGAGCTGCTGAAGAAGGATATGCAGGTCTCTGGTTATTAACCACTGGACGAGGGTTAGCATAGATCGGTCCAGTACGCTGACTACCTGCAACAGGACGCACTGGTGCACCACTAGAACCATAGCTCGAAGTAGAGCTGAAACTGGAACTAGCTCCTCTAGGCTGAAATGAAGGGGCAGTATAAAGAGCAGGCCTAGAGAATCTCCGGTTACGGTCACCCAAATGATTCCTGTTCGAAACAGAACGCTGGAGCAGATAATTCTCTCTCTCATTATCTTCTACCTTCTTCGCATTCTGTACCATCTCAGCATAATCCATAATAGGATGAATTGCCAGGTAAGGTTTCAGTGACGGCCTCAAACCTTTGAAGAACTTCTTTGCCTTCTCGCGATCACCTTTGAAAGCATCAGGGGCAAAGTAGAACAATTCTTCAAACTTCTTCTGGTATTCCAGAACGTACTAGGTCCTTGCGTGAGTGCCATGAATTCAGCTTCCTTAGCATCTCTCACAGACTCAGGAAAGTAATTCTTGCAAAATGCATCCTTGAAAATTTCCCAAGTAAGAACCGGGTGCGAAGCTTCCAAAATAGGTCTGCTAGCATTCCACCACGCATCTGCTTCATGCTGCATTCTCTGATCTGCACAAAGAATCTTCTGAGCTTCATTGCAACGGAGGTTGCAAAAAGCTTTCTCCATCTCTCGGATCCACTTGTTAGGGAACAATGTATCCGATGAAATACCAGTAAAGCTTGGATCTGAAGCTTCAAGAAATGCTCCATCAACCTTGCATGCGGACTAGGGGCAAAACCGTCCACAAAAGTTGTCACGCCCTCCCAGCCGGTACCCTATCTGGCATACCCGAGAGTGTGATCCACAGCCCGAAGATCAGGTATCGAGTGATCAACCTCCCACATAAACAATAACATAATCATGAACAATCATAATAAAAGTGCGGAAGATAAATCATAGATCCAATAAAGAAAGAATGAATCATAAATGAATCAGAATAATAGATATAATCAGAGTATCAAACAGATAAGTAAAGTGAGGCAAAAATCCCACTTTACAACCAGCGGAAAAGTAGCTCTAAAGAATAAACTAAATAAAATCTAATCCCAGTAGCAAGTACATTGGGTAACTAAATTGTTCTCCACTTTATAGACAACATCCTTGTAAGTGTAAATCTCATAAATGGCACAAGGACGCTTCCACTCAATGGTCAGACTAAGCATCGTACGGAGCAAAACCACTCGCGGGATCTTCAGAGTAATTGTGGTAACCGCGATCACCTTCTTGGAGATATGCCTCTTCGCCTTGCGCTTCTTCATAGGGACCGTCATAGTACTCAAGACTGCAGGATAGTCTAACAACATTGTACAATAAAGGAATGAGTTTCAAAGAAACTCAAGAAGGCGCTTAAAAATCCATAATAACATAAATGGCAGGATTCCGGAACAAACATAAATGCAATATGATATGAGACAAGCAATGAATGAATGAATCTAACTCTATGTATGCTGGTCTCTATTGGCGTACATGCTTTAAGTCATAGCACCGTACTTCTTTAGGAAAGTCCACTCACATCCTCAACCATTTAAGATATCTTGGATTCTCTCACGGATCATTTCACCGGTCTTGAGCAGCCGATTGGTAATGGGTCCTTCATCCCTCGAGACAAACCTTGGCAGGGGGTTAAGTCAACACACTCTCTCACAACCATTTGGTATAAGTACTGGCGCATGTCAGGGTAAAACCTAGCCAAATGCAAGTCTTCTACTTAGTTACATCAAGTCAGATCCAGATACTTCCATTCCTCGTCCCTGACGATCCTTTCCGGTATCCTTCACACTAGAGTCCTCATAGTCCCTGACTACGGACTCACCAACCCTATTGATCATCCACATATGGTAAACGGGAAGCTCTCACGTCCTCTCACGGGTTGGTTACCGGTCTTAAGCACCCGTGAGCCCAAGTCTAACCATATGCAACCCTACCAATAAATGGCCCCCACAATGTGATTCCTGTCCTCTCACGGGTTGGTTACCGGTCTTGAGCGCCCATGAATCCCCATTGCTACCACGGGTCGTTCGGTCTCAATACCCCTCCGATTAGGGTCTAACATAACAGGACATCCTAGCCAAACACTACTAGACCAATCCTAGATATGTCATCCAACAGTTTAGGAAGGTGTCCAGAGGGCATCTCCGGAAACATCCCATAATATTCCCGTAGTAGTCCAAGGACAGAAGTGTCAAAAGGACACCTCTCCTTTCCAAACCATACTTAAGCATACACATGCATCAATTCATATCATCACATATATGGTAACTTCATATATGGAAAGAAATCAATAATTACAATCACTTTTATAACATTGGTAAGTAAATCATACATGAATCAATTTAATATGAATAAGTAATGCTACTGTAATCAAAGTTATGCAACAGTAGTATATCATTGTAAGAATCTAATTTAGGAATCATATCTATGATATTCAAATATAGAAACTAGATTCATGCTATCTATGTAATTAAGGAAATAAACATCCTTACCTTTTATAACTCGCAAAGGAATCCTAAGAAATCAAGTAAGATCTCGGCAAACTTGAGAAGAAGGTCCTAAACAAGTATATACAACATATTAGGAAAGATCCCTAACAGAAAAGATACCAAAACATCCAACATAGACCAATTCGGAGTTGCTGTACTCATTGGTCGAGTGGATTGGTCGACTCGGTCCATCGACCAATCAATCGACCAATGCAGATAAAGAGCCTAAAAAAACAGAGTTTTAAGATATGAAATCCGAATTTGGTGGTTCAAAAGGGTACTAATCAAGGGGTAGACTACATCAGTAGTATTCTAACATATAGGGGACCTCAAAACACTAATCCAATCAAGATATCAAGATCCAAATTAGGAAACAAAAAGTTACCATAATTAAATCAACCATGGATCTTGATGAATTTGAAATAGAAAACAAAGACAAGAACAATAGGAGGATAGATCTTTGCTTCAGGTAAGGGTATCATGAAAACATACATAGATCTTCATGGAATAAGGCTTAGAAGCATAAATCTAAATAAGGAAATAAAACCTACCATATATGTAACTACCATGCATCATGAAGAACACATAGTATGGTAGAAGAGAACAACTAGAGATCTATAGATTATGGATCATGGAAGGAAAACACAGTAATTAACTACTAACATGATCAACATAGAAGATCCAAAGAGATCAGAATTCAGATTAGAAGTTTAACAAAGATTAGATCATGGTTTGATCATGATTCCTTCAAAAGCTTGCAATGATCATGGTTAAGATCATTGTTCTAGCCTCAAATCCTTAGGATGATCATGAGAACATGTTCAGAGATGTTTGCAACAGAGAATGCAGCATCTCTTCTACTGTCTCAACTCAAAAAGGAAAGAAAAACAAAGATGGAGGAGAAGAAGAGAGAGTAGACATACCTTTTGATGCAAAAAGAAGAGTTTCGACGAAGATCCGTCAAGAAAACACCAAGGATGCAAGAGAGATGACTTGCAGAGGTCTTTGGTTCTGCTCCGCAGAGTTTGGAGGCAGCAAATACGAAGTGGACTCGAGATTGGACTTAAATAGAGCAAGAACAACCTAATTGCCAAAGACAAGCACTCATTGGTCGAGTGGATTGGTCGATCGGCCCAGCCGACCAATCACGACCAATGCCGACAAAGAAGACCAAAACAGGAATTGAAGGTCCAGATCAAATCCAATCCTAAAGGGGTTTTGCACACAAGTCAAGTGACTTACCTAATAGGTAGAAATGCCTTCAAACCAAGATAGAGAGCACTCCAAGTCCATCAACTAATCAGATCTTCATCAAGATTCAGTTTCCATAAATAGAACCTCATCATCAACTTTCATGGATTCAAAGCCGACACCAAGTCCTCCACCGGGATGGCCCAAAGCTGACTTCTTACTTTACTTCGGGTCATCGGACCTACAAATAACAAGGTTTCCGGGTCAAGGTTAGGGCTGGGTTTTACATTCTCCCCCCTTAAAGAAATTTCGTCCCGAAATTGAAAGCGTACTCCGTGCTTCCAAAGAGGTAAGGAAACTTCTCCTTCATATCTTCTTCCTTCTCCCAAGAAGCTTCTTCAGTGGGTATGGTTCTTCCACCGAATCTTCACCAAAGGAATGGTGCGATTCCGCAGCTGCTTGTCCTTCCTATCCAAGATTTCGGCCGGTTCTTCATCATAGGTCAAATCAGCACTAAGTCCTTCAGTGCTTGCTGCAAAATGTGTTCCGGATTCTCTATGTATTTTCGGAGCATCGAAATATGAAACACATTGTGAACACCAAGCAAGAGGCGGAGGTAATGCTAATCGATACGCAACAGGTCCAACCTTTTCCAAAATCTCGAAAGGTCCAATGTAACGAGGGCTAAGCTTTCCCTTAACATTGAATCTCATCACACCCTTCATTGGTGAGACCTTCGTAAAGACTTTCTCTCCAACTTGAAATTCCAAATCGGTCCTTCTCTTATCAAGCATAAGATTCTCGTCTTGATCAAGCGGACTTAATCCTTTCTCTTATCATATCTACCATAGCACTTGTAGCTTCAATCATCTCAGACCTAAGACTTTTCTTTCAACTGCCTCACCCAAGACAAAGGTGTCCTACAAGTACCGCCATACAAAGCCTTGAATGGAGCCATGCCTATTGTTGCTTGATAACCGTTGTTATAGGCAAACTCAACCAAAGCTAGGTGTTCATCCCAATTACCACCCATATCCACCACACAAGATCTCGAGCATGTCTTCCAATGTCCGAATTGTCCGCTCGCATTGTCCATCGACCGTGGATGATGAGCTGTACTCAAGTTCAATTGGGTTCCCAAGGCCTTCGCAAACTATTCCAAAACCTTGAGGTGAACCTAGGATCACGATCCGAAACAATACTCAATGGCACACCATGCATTGAACCACATTATCCACATAAAGCCTTGCTAGCTTATCCAGAGTATGAGTGATCTTCATAGGAATGAAATGGGCTGATTTGGTCAACCTATCAACAATCACCCACACAAAGTGTCATTGCCTTTACTTGTCCGAGGCAAGCTAGTCACAAAGTCCATGGAGATATCCTCCCACTTCCAACTAGGAATAGGAAGAGGCTGAAGTAATCCAGATGGAGGTTGTCGAACGGCTTTCACACGTTGGCAAGTCTCACACTTGGCAACAAAATCATCAACATCCGCCTTTAGACCAATCCACCAAAAATGTTCCTTCAAGTCCTTGTACATCTTGGTGCTTCCCGGTGTATAGTAAAGACCGATCGGTGTGCTTCCTTCAATATTTCTTTCTTAACTTCTTCGTTTATGTGCACACACAGCCTTCCTCTAAACAACAAAGCACCATCCATGGATATACCAAAGTCGGGGTCCGACTCAGGATTCGAAGAAATCTTCTCAACTTTGATCAAAAACTCTTGATCGTAACTCGCAGAGCAACAATCTTATCTCTAAGACCAGATCTTGCCGTCATGGCGTAAAGAATAAAATCAGAATTCTCGTGGACGATTTCCAAATCAAAACCCTCAATAGAAGACCACAATGGTAAACTCAAAGCATTCAAATCCAAAGTCTTCTTCTCGGTTCTTCCTACTAAGAGCATCAAGCAACAACATTTGCTTTCCCAGGATGATACCGAATATCACAATCATAATCGGAGACTAGTTCCAACCATCTCCTTTGCCTCATGTTCAACTCCTTTTGGGTAAAGAAGTATTTCAAACTCTTATGATCCGTGAAAATGGCAATCTTCTCACCGTAAAGATAATGTCTCCAAATCTTCAAAGCAAAGACAACGGCGGCAAGTTCTAGATCGTGGAGTGGGGTAATTCCGCTCATAATCCTTCAATTGCCGAGAAGCATAGGCTACGACCTTGCCATGTTGCATCAAGACACAACCCAAACCAATCTTTGACGCATCGGTATAAACCGTCATACCACCGGAACTATCGTATAGTCAAAACCGGGGCACTTGTCAATCTATCCTTCAACTCTTGGAAATTCTTCTCACAAGCGTCGACCAAACAAACTTTTCTTCTTTCCCGGTCAACTTAGTCATAGGAGCAGCCAACCGAGAAAAGTTCTCAATAAACCTTCGGTAGTAACCCGCCAATCCAAGAAAACTTCTTATTTCCGTTATCGACTTCGGGTCTCTCCCAATCAGCCACAACTTGGACCTTTTCAGATCGACACGAATACCTTCGGCTGAAACTACATGACCAAGGAATACCACTCTCTTAAGCCGTAAATCACACTTGCTAAACTTAGCGAACAACTTCTTTTCTCGCAACCTTGCAAAGTGAAACTTAGATGACTCGCATGCTCTTCTTCGCTCTTCGAATAGATCAAGATGTCATCAATGAAAACAATCACAAACTTATCAAGCACATCATGAAATACTCGGTTCATGAGGTCCATGAACACCGCAGAGCATTAGTCAATCCGAAGGGCATGACTCTAAACTCGTAGTGACCATACCGCGTTCGGAAAGCCGTCTTGAAGATATCACTAGACTTCACTTTCAATTGGTGATATCCGGACCTTAAGTCAATCTTTGAGAACACAATCGCACCCTTCAACCGATCGAAGAGATCATCAATTCTCGGGCAGCGGATATCTATTCTTGATAGTCAACTTATTCAACTCACGGTAGTCGATGCACAAGCGCATACTACCATCTTTCTTCTTGACGAACAAGACCGGAGCTCCCCAAGGTGACACACTAGGCTGCACGAAACCTCTATCAATGAGCTCATTCAACTGATTTTGCAACTCTTTCAACTCAAGAGGAGCCATCCCGTACGGAGCTTTAGATACCGGAGCGGCACCAGTGGACGAGATCAATAGAGAATTCGACATCCCTCGTCCGGAGGCACTCCCGATAGATCATCGTGGAAGACATCAACAAAGTCGCAGACAACTCGACTTCATCGACTCTTTTCTCCACTATACCCTTGCCTTCAGATGAAGCATCATCCACTAGGGCATAGACTTGCATCAAGCAGCAGATAAAGACCTTCTTACAAACCCTTCTCTTTTCACCCCGAAATTCAAAGACCGGACTTCCACAAATATGGAACCGAATCTTCTTTGAGGAACAAAGGAACACAGCTTTGTGGGCTGTCAACCAATCAATTCCCAAAATAACATCGAAGTCCTTCATGTCAAGAATCACAAAATTGGCTTCCAAGTTCTTCTCACCAATCAACACAGACATTTAGATAACCCCTTATCTAGTTTCACAACAGACCAAGAGGTGTACTAATCAATAAACAACTAGACAACTTCTTAGGGATTAGGTTAGTCTTCTTGATGAATGCAGATGACATGAACGAATGAGATGCACCCGTATCAAATAAGACAAATGCAGAAATAGAAGCGACTAACAATGTACCCGTAATCACATCATGGCTTGGATCCCGCTCAAAGACCGGAAATACTCGAAAACTCTACCAGAGGGAGGAGCAGGAGCACTCTTCACCACCGGGGCAAAGCTGCGGGTGTGCCGCTTCGGGACAGCACGAGCAAAATGACCAGCTTGCTTGCAGAGAAGCAAACAGGATTGCCGGATCCAACAGGGGTGGCTGCAACAGAGGGCTTCGAACAAAAGGCCTTGCACTTGCACTTGCACTTGCACTTGCTGGTGGTCGGTTTCCGCCATACCGTCTAAACCGGCCGGGCTGCTGAAAACCCGTGTTCCGACCTACACTCTTAGCCCGAAAGGTAGGAGTGGGGTAGGGTGTAGGTCTCACAAAACGACGGTCATTACGATCCACCAAACCAGAATTCCTTGATCGCCATGGCTTTTGCACACGAGCACTTTCCTTCTCTCGTTTCTTCCAACTTCTTCGAGTTCTCGCACCACTTGAGCATAGCTCACTATAGGCTGGACCGTGAGGTAAGCTTTAATGGCAAGGCGCAGTCCTTTGAAGAACTTCTTTGCTTTCGCGAGGTCATCCTTCGAAGAATCTGGAGCAAAGAAATGAAGCTCCTCGAACTTCGTTGGTACTCCAACACAGACAGAGTTCCTTGAGTCGAATCATGAACTCGGCTTCCTTCGCATCCTTCACCGCCTCGGGAAAGTAGTTCATACAAAAAGCCTCTTTGAATAACTCCCAAGTTACAACTCCCGCATGCAAACCTTCCAAAACAGACGAGTGGAGATCCACCATGCATCGCCTTCTTGTTGCAACTTCTGCTCAAAGCAAACAAAATCTTCTCGAGCTTCCGAGCATTGCAGATGTCGGAAAGCCTTCTCCAACTCACGAAGCCACTTGTTAGGAAACAAGGGGTCCTTGGTAACTCCAAAGGAAAGTGGGTACTTGCATCTTCGTAAAACTCTCCATCAAAGTAGTATGAGGAGTTCCAGCTAAACCTCCCGCATTCAGATCTGCGGCATGAGGATTCACATTAGCACCAGCCCGGGTCTCATTATGCAGAGTCATGAAACCCACCAACATCCGGTTGAACTGAGCCGCTTGTCGCCGCATCATATTGCCCATAATATTGGCAATATCTCGAAAACTTCCAACATTCGGGGCACCAGGTATCTCATGAGTACCCTGATCAACATTTGGTATCTCACCACCTCCATGAGGTACTTCACCACCTCCCTGAGGTATTTCACCACCTCCATGACCACCTGGATTCACCACGCCCACTTCTCGTAGTAACCATTCTCGCAAAACCGAGAACATCAAAATACCGAATTTCGAGGATTCAACATAAACCACAAGTCCAAATGATTTGAAAACTTAAATCATGCTCAAATATATCCATATAGTCATCAAACAATATTCCATAAGGCAAAAATCACATTTTCCAAAAATTCAACAGCAATTGAGGTCTCGTGACCATTGGTCGAGTGATTGGTCGAGTCGACCCAGTCGACCAATGAGTCGACCAATGCAGACAGAATGCGAAAATTCGCATTATAAGCCTCACTTTCACATTCCAACCTCATTCTAACTTCTTCCAAAGGTGAGAGAGCTCTAGGGAAAGTCTCCAAGAGTTCTCACAAGTGTTCTTGAGGTGATTTAGTGCTTCAACAACAACACCACAACACACCATCTTCACAAACAAGGTAAATCTCTCATTCTTTCTTCCATTTTCATCTTCTCATGCTTGCATTTCAATAAAACCATGCTTTACTTGTATCCAATGCTAGAAATCATGCTTAGGAATGCTTAGAAACATATTCCCTAGGTTTTAAACACAATGCCATGCATAGACAACAAGTTTTAACATAATGGTGTTCATCTCGCAAAGTTTTATACCGAAATCGATATCTTTAGAAAAATTCCGTTTTCTCTCAAACCGCTTGAAATTTTCGCACGAGATCAAATGCTACATGCTCAAGATGACATTATAGATAGGTCCATACAATTTGATTAAACCAATTTCAACTTTTCAAAAATCCAATTTTGACCTAAATTGCAAAATCCCCAAATTTCCTTCTTGCTGAATTTTTCGCTTTAATCCAAGTTTTCGATCGATTTTCATCAAACAAACTTCATAGACATGAAATTCCAAGTATTGCGCACATGCTAGTATGTTCAAATCAAATTTCCCCCAAATTTGAAATTTTCCGAAAATTACGAAAATACCCTTTTGGCTCAAATCTTAAGATAGCACTAACTGGAATTGTCTCTTGTCTCTTTCACAGATACACTATGCAGAGGGGAGGGCGAGGACGAGGTAGAGGTCGTGGTCGCATTGTAGGTGCTCTTAGGGGCAGAGGTCAGGTTCCTTCAGAGCCTAGACAGGAGGTTAGGAGACCAGACATGTTTGACACACCTCAAGCCGAGTTCCTGTACGAGGCCTACTTCAGCCATCGCAATATCGAGATGGGACGTCTACTTCACTTACGCCAGCTCAGAGCCTTTAGGATTCGGCAGAGGTTCGACACATTGCAGTGGACTCATCTCTTCACCGAGGATCTGCCGGTATACCCGGAACTAGTGAGGTTGTTCTTTAGCAACCTTACTTACACAGAGGAGGCTCGAGGCCAAGGACATCCACTTAGACTTGTCCTCGGGAGCGGGGTCTTCCGGACTCGCATTCGCTTCTCTACCCGGACACCGGCCGAGATCTTGCAGGTTCCTTACTATCCACAAAGCGGTGTGTGTGGATACCGCAGGAGCATATCCGGACAGCCATCCGATGCCGTACGAGCTACGCGAGATATGCTCTACGCTATGGGATAGCCGTCGATGCTTCACTCCGTGGACCAGCGGACGGATGACGGATTCTGCACGGATTATCGGTCGCATAGTCGGCCGAAACATTATGCCGAAAGCCGGACATCACCATCGGGTCACGGTGATGGAGGCCTTAGTCATCTACCGCATCTACATGGGCTTCGAGATCGATCTCTCCTACATCATTCAAGCAGGTCATGCCGGACTTAGTTCTCGCGGCCTAGCATGCGGAACCTTTGCTATGGGAGGCTACCGACTCGATCTTCGGGCATTTTGGGGTGAGTTTCGAGGATACACCGGTGGACACCGGTTCACGGGGATACTCTATTGGGACTCGGACCATTCGTCGATGAGACTACAGCGATCGAGAGATCTCCTGGTCCCGGAGGGTGAGGATGATGATGAATCGGAGGATGAGGATCGGGGGTCGAGGATGGAGGAGAGGATATCGGTCCCGATAGTGATGATCAGGCCGGAGATGATGCAGATATGCACGAGGCCGAGCCTGTGCATCACGAGTTTCCTTCATCACACTTCGAGGCAGGTGGCCCTTCACATGCAGTTCCGGAGACTTCGGATCTTGGAGCACAGATGAGATCGATGACTTCCATGCTAGAGAGAATGGAGGTCGACAGAGCAGATGTACGAGAGGATGGAGTCACGACAGATAGGATAGAGCATCGGGTGACTCAGCTAGCGGAGGAGTTCGGAGCATACAGAGATCAGAGAAGATCACCTAGATAGACTGTACCTTAGGATTTCCATTTATGCATTTCAGATGTAATCATTGTAAAAACCTTTGAAATTAATGAAGTTCATTTTGTTTCCCTTTAGTTATTGTATATTATGCACCTTTCTTTTCCTTGCATTAGTGACATTTGTTCAAGTATAATTATGGTATGTTATTCTAAAATGTTCTGTTATGCCTCAAAGGTCAAGTTTCTAATTCAGTGTTCTATTATTCACTTCTAAGAGTAGAAGAGTCATTTCGGATCAATGACATAGGAATGTTCAGTTATTGTCTTTTGTAGTTAGGATCTCCTCGAACCAAAGGCTCTGATACCAATCTGTCACGCCCTCCCAGCCGGTACCCTATCTGGCATACCCGAGAGTGTGATCCACAGCCCGAAGATCAGGTATCGAGTGATCAACCTCCCACATAAACAATAACATAATCATGAACAATCATAATAAAAGTGCGGAAGATAAACCATAGATCCAATAAAGAAAGGATGAATCATAAATGAATCAGAATAATAGATATAATCAGAGTGTCAAACAGATAAGTAAAGTGAGGCAAAAATCCCACTTTACAACCAGCGGAAAAGTAGCTCTAAAAGAATAAACTAGACAAAATCTAATCCCAGTAGCAAGTACATTGGGTAACTAAATTGTTCTCCACTTTATAGACAACATCCTTATAAGTGTAAATCTCATAAATGGCACAAGGACGCTTCCACTCAATGGTCGGACTAAGCATCGTACGGAGCATAACCACTAGCGGGATCTTCGAGTAATTGTGGTAACCGCAATCACCTTCCCCGGAGATATGCCTCTTCGCCTTGCGCTTCTTCATAGGGACCGTCATAATACTCAAGACTGCAGGATAGTCTAACAAACATTGTACAATAAAGGAATGAGTTTCAAAGAAACTCAAGAAGGCGCTTAAAATCCATAATAACATAAATGGCAGGATTCCAGAACAATCATAAATGCAATATGATATGAGACAAGCAATGAATGAATGAATCTAACTCTATGTATGCTGGTCTCTATTGGCAGACATGCTTTAAGTCATAGCACCGTACTTCTTTAGGAAAGTCCACTCACATCCTCAACCATTTAAGATATCTTGGATTCTCTCACGGATCATTTCACCGGTCTTGAGCAGCCGATTGGTAATGGGTCCTTCATCCCTCGGGACAAACCATGGCAGGGGGTTAAGTCAACACACTCTCTCACAACCATTTGGTATAAGTACTTGGCGCATGTCGGGTAAAACCTAGCCAAATGCAAGTCTTCTACTTAGTTACATCAAGTCAGATCCAGATACTTCCATTCCTCGTCCCTGACGATCCTTTCCGGTATCCTTCACACTAGAGTCCTCATAGTCCCTGACTACGGACTCATCAACCCTATTGATCATCCACATATGGTAAACGGGAAGCTCTCACGTCCTCTCACGGGTTGGTTACCGGTCTTAAGCGCCCGTGAGCCCAAGTCTAACCATATGCAACCCTACCAATAAATGGCCCCCACAATGTGATTCCCTGTCCTCTCACGGGTTGGTTACCGGTCTTGAGCGCCCATGAATCCCCATTGCTACCACGGGTCGTTCGGGTCTCAATACCCCTCCGATTAGGGTCCGACATAACAGGACATCCTAGCCAAACACTACTAGACAATCCTAGATATGTCATCCAACAGTTTAGGAAGGTGTCCAGAGGGCATCTCCGGAAACATCCCATAATATTCCCTTAGTAGTCCAAGGACAGAAGTGTCAAAAGGACACCTCTCCTTTCCAAACCATACTTAAGCATACACATGTATCAATTCATATCATCACATATATGGTAACTTCATATATGGAAAGAAATCAATATTTGCAATCACCTTGTATATAATTGGTAAGTAAATCATACATGAGTCAATTCAATATGAATAAGTAATGCTACTGTAATCAAAGTTATGCAAACAGTAGTATATCATTGTAAGAATCTAATTTAGGAATCATATCTATGATATTCAAATATAGAAACTAGATTCATGCTATCTATGTAATTAAGGAAATAACCATCCTTACCTTTTATAACTCGCAAAGGAATCCTAAGAAATCAAGTAAGATCTTGGCAAACTTGAGAAGAAGGTCCTAAACAAGTATATACAACATATTAGGAAAGATCCCTAACAGAAAAGATACCAAAACATCCAACACAGACCAATTCTGGAGTTGCTGTACTCATTGGTCGAGTGGATTGGTCGACTGGTCCAGTCGACCAATCATCGACCAATGCAGACAAAGCCTAAAAAAAACAGAGTTTTAAGATATGAAATCCGAATTTGGTGGTTCAAAAGGGTACTAATCAAGGGGTAAACTACATCAGTAGTATTCTAACATATAGGGGACCTCAAAACACCAATCAAATCAAGATATCAAGATCCAAATTAGGAAACAAAAAGTTACCATAATTAGATCAACCATGGATCTTGATGAATTCGAAATAGAAATCAAAGACAAGAACAATAGGAGGATGGATCATTGCTTCAGGTAATGGTATCATGAAAACATACTTAGATCTTCAAGGAACAAGGCTTAGAAGCATAAATCTAAATAAGGAAATAAAACCTACCATATATGTAACTACCATGCATCATGAAGAACACATAGTATGGTAGAAGAGAACAACTAGAAATTGATAGATTCTGGATCATGGAAGGAAAACACAGTTCTTTAAAAAAAAAAAAAAAAAAAAAGAAGGAAAACACAGTAATTAACTACTAACATGATCAATCATAGAAGATCCAAAGAGATCAGAATTCAAATCAGATGTTTAACAAGATTAGATCATGGTTTGATCATGATTCCTTCAAAAGCTTGCAATGATCATGGTTAAGATCATTGTTCTAGCCTCAAATCCTTAGGATGATCATGAGAACATGTTCAGAGATGTTTGCAACAGAGAATGCAGCATCTCTTCTACTGTCTCAACTCAAAAAGGAAAGAAAAACAAAGATGGAGGAGAAGAAGAGAGAGTAGACATACCTTTTGATGCAAAAAGAAGAGTTTCGACGAAGATCCGTCAAGAAAACACCAAGGATGCAAGGGAGATGACTTGCAGAGGTCTTTGGTTCTGCTCCCAGAGAGTTTGGAGGCAGCAAATACGAAGTGGACTCGAGATTGGACTTAAATAGAGCAAGAACAACCTAATTGCCAAAGACAGCACTCATTGGTCGAGTGGATTGGTCAACTGGCCCAGTCGACCAATCAGTCGACCAATGCTGACAGCAAGACCAAAACAGGGAATTGAAGGCCCAGATCAAATCCAATCCTAAAGGGGTTTTGCACACAAGTCAAGTGACTTACCTAATAGGTAGAAATGCCTTCAAACCAAGATAGAGAGCACTCCAAGTCCATCAACTAATCAGATCTTCATCAAGATTCAGTTTCCATAAATAGAACTTCATCATCAACTTTCATGGATTCAAAGCCAGACACCAAGTCCTCTACTGGGATGGCCCAAAGCTGACTTCTTACTTTACTTCGGGTCACTGGACCTACAAATAACAAGGTTTCCGGGTCAAGGTTAGGGCTGGGTTTTACATGCTTATTGTGTTTGGATTACTTGCTAAGTTCTTTTGAGCTTACCCTTCGGGGGACTTGTTTTTAGATGACATTGCAGGTCCGGAAGAGAACCCGTGCCATAGTATGAAGGAACCTTCTGTTGTAAATATGTTTAAAACTTTATATAAATATTTTATTTATTTTAATTGTGTCTTTTATCCATGGTTTTATTTAGTCCCACATCGGGTGGAGAGGATTTGATTATATGGTTTTTATATAGTAAGAGCCCAGGTATTATTAATTTACTTGATACCCTATAGTGACCCTGCCATGATTATATAGATAGATATATATATTAATATTAATATATCTATATGACTTGGGACTTGGGACTTGGGGACTTGGGTCGTGGGCTTGATCCGGAAGGCCCAGTTTGTCATGGGCCCTATTCTGGAAAGCCCACTACTGGGTGAATACGTGGAGATGCCATTTGAGTGGCACTCTCCTGTAGGGAGGTCAGCTGAAGGTACCTTGCTGAAGAGAGTTGAGCTGAAAGGTACCCTCACAGCCTTACCCTTTCACCCACAGCCTCTGGGGCTCTATATAAACTCCATTTCGTGCTCATTCTTGACACACAGAATTCCTCCTCCTCTTTCTCTCTCTCTCTCTCTCCCTGTTATTCTGTTAAGCAGTGAACATAACCTGATTATACCTTGAGTAAACCTTTCTGGGGTGCAACCTTAAAGGCATAGAACAAAATTCCATCGAAACTTGCGAAATTTCCACCGAAATTTCCACCGAAATTTCCCATTTTGGAAAATGAGAAACGAAACTCATGAGGACCGAAAAAAAGTCCTCAGTTTCTATCGAAACTATCGAAATTTTGTCGAAACTTGTCGAAACCTCGAAACCTATCGAAACTTGGTTCAACCCAGTTGGACTAGCTGGTTCATAAGGAAAAAAAATTCCCAAATTTCGTGGGAAACTTAGGAAATTTCATAGGAAACTAGGGAAATTTGGGGGAAACTTGGGAAATTTTGTGGAAAACTAGGAAATTTCGTGGAAACTTGGGAAATTTAATGGAAACCTAGGAACTTTTGTGGAAACTTGGGACTTTTATCCTGTAAATTTTGTAGCTTCCCAAATTTTCAATTTTTTTGTTTATTTCATGTTTCCCCAAATACCCACGACAAATACCCCCTCCATAAGGACTTCTCTATCCAAAGTGCGTATTCCCCCAGGTTGGTTATCTACTTCTTTTAAGCATATTGATGACCAGACTCATAAAGTTATAGTTGTCGATTAACTTGACAACCATAGACATGAAATGTCATGGGATGTTTATGTTCGTTGGTTGGAGGAGAAGATGTTACATGCATAGTACTACTCAGCTCATAGGATGAATCCACTCCTGGCACTCCTCTTAACGCTAAGTTGTATTTTCCTTTTATTGTCAACTATTTTGAAGTTAGAAATTATATATTGAATGTTATGTGCTTAAGTAGTTAAGTTTATAATGCACTTTTGGACAACTCTACATTGATGTTATGTACATTGAATGACATATCTACATTGATTTTTTAGCAAAATACAACAAATGCATTCTTTATACTCTAATTAGCTTAAATACAGGATCCCACCCCAAAATACTCTCTAAAACCTGTCGAAACTTGTATGGAAAAGTCCTCGGTTTCCTCAAAATTTCCCAAGTTTCCACCTAAGTTTCCCATTTTCACCCGGTCGAAACTTGAGTTTCCCTCAAATTTTTTACCATGCTTAAAGGTTTGGGCTGACTGATCTTGGGGTGAAGACAGTTTTAGAACCCGTATTGCACAATTCGGGGTGTCTAAATACCTTAAAGAAAGTACTTCATGTACGTTTCAGCTCTAAAGAAGTACTGTGATTACAACAACAGTTCTGGTGTGTGTGCAGATCCCTCAGACGTCAACAACACCTTCCATACATGGTACAGCTCTGAAAGTGTCTGGACAAGGGGTTGACCAATGGGTCAGCCAACAATCAAGCTTGGACTGCATTGATGGCTCCTATTGACGGCAGCCAACATTGTCTTGTTCGCCGATGGGATCGTGTGCTAGATGATGATCTGAAGCTTCAAAAGCATAACCCAAAGGTGAAGAAGATGAAGATTGAAGAAGAAGAAGAAGAGCCAATGGAAGATGTTGATTAGATTCTCTTGTTTCTTCTAGTCTTTTCCTTTTACTTGTATTAGCTTTAGAGCCTTGCTTTAGATTTTGATCTACCTTCCGCATATGTTTGTTGGGTATATTTCCGCTATACTCTACAGTTGTCTTTTGATTTGGTATCTTGTTATTCCATACTTTGATATTCTTTTGTGATCCTTCTGAGATCCTTTCTTGACTTTTATTAATAAATTATTTGAATACAATGATTTATTCTTGCTTTTGATTATGTTATTGTGCTAAATGGGTATGAACATTCCTAAACATGATCTTCAGGGCTGCGAATCACACACTTGGGTATTCCAAATAGGGTATCGGTGGATGTGACTGAATGGTATCAGAGCCTAAGTTTTCGGACAATCATAACCATGGAACACGGTAATGAAAGCATCCTTGAGTCATAGATCCAGAAGTGACTCAAACTTTCTTAGAAGTGAATAATAGAAAACTTGGATTAGAAACTTGAATAAATGAAGCATAATATATCAAGTTTGAATAATGCACAATAATTAAAGTTTTTGACTTGTACTTGGGTTGTAGTCATGGTTAGAGTTAAGTTGTCAGTTTTAAGTTATTGTGTATGTGTGTTGAGTTGTGAGTCAAGTCTTCTGTTGTAAGTTGTCATTGCAAGTTGAGTTCTCATTGTGAGGTGTTGTCAAAAATGAGTTGTCATATGAGTTTGAGTCGTATTGTCGTCGTGTGAGTCTGAGTTGGGAGTTGTTGTTGGGAGTAATGGTCATGAGTGGTAGTTATGAGTTATAAGTCATAACTAAACATTAACAATTACTAATGCAAACAAAAGAAAATGCATAATGTATAATAACACAAGTGATACAAACTGAATTTCATTAACCACATAAGAGATTTTTTTACAAGTCTGAAAGAAAATACATCTGTGAGAAGCATAAAAGAAAACTCATGGTAATATCTATCTAGGGGATTGACTCCGACGATCAATCTGATCTCTCCTAGCTCTGAACTCCTCCTCCAATCTTGCAAATCGCTCAATCAAGGAGCACATAAAGGACTCTATCCTCCTATGTCCAGCCTCTATCGCCTCCTGACGAGCCTTTATCCTCTCAAGTATGGAATGGAGCGATGATTGATGAGAAGCCATACCTTGAGCCTCATAAGTCGTATGTGATGGACCTCCAACCTTGAAGAACCGCGGTGTAGGAATCTCCTCATGTCTCGGAATCTCATCCTGGCCCTGATCATCATCTCTCTGATCCTCTCCTACCTGACCACCAGCATCCTCGCCTCCCTGATCATCAATATCATCCTCACCCTGAGCTGGAACCTCGTCATGATCATCATCATCACTAGCTCCGTGCTCATCCCCATCATCACCACCATCACCATCATCATCATCATCATCATCATCACCATCGTCAACATCCTCATCCTCAGAGTCATCATCCTCACAGCCTCAGCAATGTCACCCTCATCCTCTAATCTAGGTGCATTGTGAGCCTCATCTTCCCAATCAACCATGAACTGATGTCCTCAACTATATGTCGGCCCTGAATCACCGGAGTATCATCGAGTCTGATATTAAAGTGCCGAAAGATGCGTGTCAAGAGTCGACCGAAAGCCAAATTCCTAACCCCAGGAAACTCAACTCGATCTATCATGACATGCTGCATGATGTGGGCCAAGTCTATCTACACTCCACTATACATATTGTAGATAACTAGTGTAAAATCCAGCTTTTACCTAACCTTGACCCGACCCGGTCATTGTTATGTTTGTAGGTCCAAAGACCCGAAGTGGTGGTAGGAGGGACTTATGGGCCCTACTGGTTGATGACGTAATGTCGGGATTCCAGTTTATGGACATTGATGATGCTGCTCCTTCCTTGAGCACATTACCAGTGTTAAGTTAGAATCTGCGCACTGATGAAGAGCGAGACAGTTGAAATAGCAAACGGACTCCTGTGCATAATCCGAAGGTACTCCCTGAAACTAGACCTCTTGAGTGAACTGTAGGAGAAAACCCCATGCAATTTGACCTTGTATAGCCCTCCAAGTCCGCACCTAAAGTTGCTGTACTATTCTGTAAAATTCTGCAGAGTTTGTTTGGTCGATACTATTGGTCGATACCATCGACCAAATGTATCGACCAACAAGTCTGCTGAGCCCCAATTTAAAGATTCTTAGAATATTCTTTTCTATTTATTTATTCCTCGAGAC
The DNA here is from genome assembly GCF_041222555.1 of Hakea prostrata. NCBI lineage: Eukaryota > Viridiplantae > Streptophyta > Magnoliopsida > Proteales > Proteaceae > Hakea > Hakea prostrata. The sequence continues at coordinate 25,244,151 of NC_142600.1, read as the reverse complement.
TGGAGCCCTATCCTCGCGTCTTTAACATCCGGGAACGTGAGAGAGCCTCCCAAGAACTCCTCCTTGGTAGTGGTGAAGCATCTTCTTCATCAATCATTGCCAACCACTTATTCCTACCTTCTTGTTCCACTTTCAAGGTATGACTCTCTCTCCTAATCACTTTCTCACTCATCTTTTCTCTATTTTACTGTTGGGACCATGGTCAAGGTGCTGCAACCTTGCATACACCTTGCCATGAACCTTCTAAACCCCATACAATGATGTTTTCACCGATATGACTATGATTGATTCATCTCATGATCATTGACTACACATTTCCATGATTTATTGCTTACCAACTTGCTTTATTTACCAAAACTGAGATGAAGCTCGTGATTTACTTAATCTATACCTTGCATATGTGCTCCATGTTACTTCTAAACGATTCCCTACCTAATCCCCCATGTTTTCCCCTAATTTGCATTGAGTTATAGCCAATGCTATGATCTACAACTCTTAACCTTAATATGTCAATTTGGGGATTTCCAAATGGACCATTGGATTATGAAAGTTTCTTGATAATTAGTGTCCCCATGTTGTGCCTAGACTATCCTCCAAGTTTCATGTCAATCCGAGACCAGGAAGACCAAATCGGGCAAGAATCCGAAAAGCCAGCTTGCTGCTGTCCGGAATTGATTTGGTCGATACTATCGACCAAATGTATCGACCAATAGAGTTGCTTTGTCAGCAACTTTTGCCCGATTCGATTCGTTTGATCTCCGATTGTTCTGATTTCTTCTCTAACCTTTCATATATGCTTGTTTAGGACTTTAAGACTATTTGGGCCACTGCTTGTGATCTTGGACCATTCTCTTCTCCGATTCAAGGTAAGGATAGTTATCGATGTAATTACCTAGGATATGGAAATCTTGACTTGGTATTCCTATCCTAGTAAATATAGTTTCTAATTCATATCCTTATCATGTTAGACTTGCTACATATGTATTTTAACAGTAGCTTTGTGTTTACATTATATTACTTCAATGTTGTATCATGTTTATCAATTTCAATATATGATGACTTATGTCAATGTCATGAATCGAATGTTTATTATGACGTTGTATCTTGTGAACTGATATGATGAACTTGGGCATGTGATTGCTTAAGTATAACTTGGGATTGAGGGGTACCCTACTGGTGCTTCTGTCCTTGGACATCGGAGGGAATAGTATGGGATGTTCTCCGAAGGTGTCCTTTGACGCTTTCCCGGGTTATTGAATGACATGCATAGGATTTGTCTAGATGTATGGCTAGGATGTCCCTATCATATCAGACCCGATTCGGAAGGGCATTGAGACCGAACAACCCGTGGTAGTAGTGTGGATTTGTGGGCGCTCAAGACCGGTATCCACTCCGTGAGAGGACATAAATTGCATTACGGTTACCCGAAAGGGGCCATTTATTGGTAGGGTTACAAATGGCTAGACTTGGGCTCACGGGCACTCAAGACCGGTGAAATGATCCGTGAGAGGGACGTGAGAGCTTCTCGTTTACCATTTGTGGATGACCAATAGGGTTGATGAGTCCGGTGAGTAATATCCGTGACTCTAGTGTGAAGGATACCGGAAAGGATCCCGAGAGGGGAGGAATGGAAGTATCTGGAACTGGCATGATATGATTAAGTAGATGACTTGCATTGGGCTAGGCTATACCCTGACATGCGCCAATACTTAGACCAAACGGTGATGTGAGAGAGCGGTGACCGAAACCCCCAACCATGGATTTGTCCGAGAGGGATGCAGGACCCAATTCACCCCGGTGATGAGTGACTGAGACTACCTAAAGAAGTATGGTGCTATGACTTAAAGCATGTCTACCATAGATGACCAGCATACTTAGAATAAAGTCATATTGCATTATATGCCTCATATCATCTGCATCATTTTATGGTTATCTTGTGGTTTATGTGTGGTGGGATAACTTCCTTGCTGAGTTCTTTTGAACTCATTCCTTTTCTGTTGCAATATTTTGTTAGGCTATTCTACAGGTGATTACTCTGATGGTACCCTCCCTGAGACGGACCCGGATACCTGGGTAGACTGGGTATGCCGTAGTATACAAGTGTAGCCAACCCATAGTCTCCAGCCTCTCTTTGATATGGAATGTCTCTAGATCATCCAAAATAACCAACCACCCGTACTCGATCGGTATATCACTGAAATAATACTCATGCAAGAACTCAGCCATAAGTGTAGTAAAATGAGCCCTATCTATTACCACCGGCTGTGGAACATGTCCCCGACCCCTGTCAGCTCTCCGTCCTCCCCTAGGCATGATGAACCTGTTGAGACAAGAAGAAGATTGCAATGGATTAGTACTTGTGTTGTTTTGCACTTAAGAAGGCCATTTTGGTAATTAAAAAAAAAAATTTAATTACGGAAAAATTGCGATACAAACATACAAGCATGTGCATAAGACTTTGGATAAATGCTGGGATGGTTTGTTTGATGAAAATCAATCAATTTTGTTGTATGGACATGAAAATTCAGCAACTTTGGAAGAAGGAATCCTCTTATGGGCTAGGGTTTGTGATTTTTCAAAAGTTGGAAATTGACTGAACGAAGAGTGTGAGCATCTTCATCATAGTAAATCAGTCATGTAGGAAGTGGTTTGGTGTCAAAATTCCATTTGGGTTGAAAATGGGAGAAGTGTTTGTAAAGTTGGGATTTTGGTAAAGTGAATAGTGATTTTGATGCAAAGTGTGTGGAATCTTGTGTTTGAAGCTTGGCATTGTGTAGAAAATGATGGGAACATGTTTCTAAGAAAAACAAGTATTTCATAGTATTTCATAGAGTATAAACATCCCTAGGCATGATTCTAACTAAGAACAGCAAGTATTTCATAATATTGAAGAAAAGCAAGATGTTGGTAAATGACATTTGAAAGAAAAGAGAAGAAAGAGAAGTCTTACTTGAGTTGTTGATCAAAGAAGGTTGCAAGATGTTGTTGACGCCTTGAATCAAGCTTGAGAACCTTCAAAAATCCTACAAAATCCTTTTCCCCAGAGCCAAACTCGAAGTTGGAAGTGTTTGAAATGAATTGGAAATAAGAGAGTGGACCCTTTATGCTGTTTTTCATGCAGAACAGTGTTTGATCGATCCTTTGGTCAATCCCATCAACCAAGGAGCATCGACCAAGCAGGGTCAGATTTGCTGCTTTGGCCAATTTTGAGAAAAATTGATTTTTGAAGGTTATAGATTTGGAATACAAGGTGAGTGAGTATGTTCACTCACAATTTGCATATTTACATACTTGTTATGATATGATTCGAATGCATGAATTGGCTACTGTTGTTTTACTTTCTTTACATTATATTACTTCTGTAATTACAGTAGGTTACTTATATTGTGATTTACATATTGGATTCAATTATGAATGATGTGAATAACATTTGGACTTGATTGTGATATGTATGAAAGCATGATGTGATGTGAATGCCTAGGTTGTGATTGGGGAATGGGGAATGCCTTTTGGAGTTTCTATTATTGGACACTAGTTGAGGTGTTGGGACGCATTCCTATGGTGCCCCTTGGTGCTTTCCCTGACTACTAGTTGACATACCTAGGGAATGTCTAGAAGTGTTTGGCTAGGAATATCTTGTTATATCATACCCAATTCGGAAGGGAATTGAGACCGAGTGGCAGCAATGAGGGTTTGTGGGCGCTCACGACCGGTAACCAACCCGTGAGAGGACATGAGAGCTTCCCGTTTACTATTTGTGGATGACCAATAGGGTTGATGAGTTCGTAGTCTGAGTTGGTTGTAGCCATAGGATACACTGACTCTAGTTGGAAAGATACCGAAATGGATCGCGAGAAGCGAGGAATGGAAGTATCTAACCCTAAGTTGATATAACTAAGTAGATGACTTGCATTGGGCTAAGATTAACCCTAACATGCTCCAATACTTAGACCAATGGTGATGAGAGAGAGTAGTGACCTAAACCCCAGCCATGGAATGTCCGAGAGGGATGCAGGACACAATTACCACCGGAGAACCCAAGTTACCGAGATGGTTGAGGTTGAGTGATTTGAGACCTACCCAGGGGAGTATGGTGCTAAGCATGTCTGCCAATAGAGACCAGTATATGTAGAGTTAGAAACATACTTGCATTTATTGATCATATCATTACATTTATGTTTGCTTGAATTGTATGTAGATAGTTGTTGTGATTGAACTACTTGCTAAGTTCTTTTTGAGCTTACCCTTAGGGGGACATGTTTTTAGATGGTTTTGCAAGATCGGAAGAGAGTCGTGCTACAATACAGAGGACCCTTCCTTACTTGGTTAAGCTTCGAAAGTCAATGGAGAAGGTCATGACCAGTGGTGTGACCAGCCTAGGTTTGGACTACTTGACGGCTCCTACTGATGGCAGCCGTCATTATCTTGTTTGGCGATGGGATCGTGAGCTAGAAGCTGATCCGAAGTTACAAGAGCACAACCCTACAGTGAAGAAGATGAAGATCGAAGAAGAAGGGGAGCCGGACGAGAAGATTTTGACTAGTTTTCTTTGTTCTTCTAGACTTATATTATAATTCTAATAGCTTTAGACTTTGCTTTAGATTTCAATCTACCTTTTTTGTTTGTGGGGTATATTTCCACTATACTCTACACTTATCTTTTGATTAGTATCTTGTTATCTCGCACTCTGATGTTCTTTTGTGAACCTTCTGAGATCCTTTTTTTTATTTTTATTAGTAAATTACTTGAATACAATGATTTGTTCTTGATTTTGATTGAGATATTGTGCTAAGTGGATATGATCGTTTCTAAACTTGATCTTTGGGGCTATGGATCACACCTCCGGGTATTCTAGATAGGGTACTGGCTGGAGGGATGTGACACTAGTGATGACTCGATTGGAGTTTAAAAGAAGAGAGAAGATTAATCACGATGGTGTTAAAAGGTGATTTTGGCACATCTCAGACTGGTGATGAAGAATCCGATTGATGAGAATAAGGCATCAAATCAAAGATCATCAAAAGACCTTTCCATCAAGCCAAAAATCACTAGAATCGGAGTCCATTTGGGGTCCAACCATGGACCAGTTGGTTGGGCCTGTTGGGTGAACCAACCCCCCACCCGAATTTCTGCTCCGAGACAAAAACGAGATTTCGGGGTTTAAAGCCCTATTTTATGTTTTTACTCACCTCTAAACGCATTTTTTTATGCTAGAACGAGGTTGAGGCTGTGGGAAGAGGAGAAACCAAGGAGAAGAGCGGATCTCATCCATTCGAAGGTGTTCTATGACTCGAATCTTTGCGAAAACATTAGGAAATGTTAGATTTCTTTAATCCTTCTCTTAGACACAGTGTTGTGAGTAATTCTCTTCTCTCTTTTGATGAGACTGTGGTTGTGGGAGCATGTTAGGTTCATTTTTCATTCCTCAATTCTTTGTTTTAATGTTCCTTCCTAGTATAAGAGATAATGGTGCAATCCCTTGCGAAGGATTTTGCATTTTGACTCTCCGAGTCGCCCACGAGTGATTTAGGAGAACCAATTTGGGACTTTTTAACCTAGATTGAATTGGATCAAATTGATGACACCCTTATGATCTTTCTACTGCCAAGTAGACTTTCCCAAGGTTTCGTTTCATTTCGACTTCAAATCGATGGCGAAATTATAACTTTTAGCCGATTTAGGTTAAAAAGGCGAATTTTAACCTAGTTTTTAGTTTGGGTTTTTGCGGGAAGATTTTGAGATATTTTTCTAAACCCAAATTAACTTCTACTTTATTTTTGTTAATCCTCTTGCATGATTAGGTTTAATTATCTTTTTGTCACCTTCTTGTGGGAGGGAATTCTTGATCTTTGGAGAAAAGAATCCAATTGAAAGGTGAGGAATGACTAACCATGTTATATTTAATTAATTGTTGTTATTTTAGTTTCTTTTGTTAATATAAATTGCTGTAATTTCTATTTATCATACTATGCTTGTGTGTGACTTTGCACGAAAGGGAGGTAAAACTATTTGTTTTGCTGTTGCTCTTTGCCTTTAAACCTAATACTATTGTTATGAGAGTGGAATGGAAATGTATGTGATGCATCGAAATTGTTAAGCCTCCGAACCTGTAAGATAATCTGCATAACAGGGTTAGATGTGGCCCGACCGCTGGGGTCGAGAGGCCACCTCCGAAGCTTAAGTCAGTTGTTGAACTGATCACAGAAGGCTCTGGCTAATTGCAGAGCATAAACTTGAATGAAAATAGTAGGGAAAATGATTCACATACCCCTTGCATGAACCAATCACCTATTTATATAGGAATTACCCTTGATTCTCGATCGTCAGATGAATTTGTGATCTTTGCAGGTTACCGTCCGATTGTAGGGGTTTTCCCTAAATATTCGAGGGTGCTAGTAGTTACCGAACTTCTCACGATTCCCTCACCATCCTGACGATAGTTGCTTCCTATTAGGAAGCTTCATCTACCGCAAGATTTGGGAGAATGTTCATGGTGGGTAACTTCCAAAGTGGCGCCCTCCTGATTGTTTAGATTAGGTTAGAATGGGCCCCGATTATGGTCTAACCAGGACAAAAGATGTGAACCCGGTCCAGATGGGTTCGGTGCAATTTTTCCTCATATCATTTGCCTCGCAGACCGAGGGTTCGAGCAACGTCGAGGAATGCTTGGTCTGGCTTTGCATTCTTCCCGAATATTAGTGAAGACAAAAAGTCTTTTCATGTTAAGATATCTTCGCATTTAATGTTTCTGACATTTACTTCCAGCAAGGTGTCGTCGAACCGTTCCAACGCCTCGCTCCCTGTGTATAGTGTGCCACGTGGCGATTGGGGAGGCACGAACATTACGCCTCATCGTTCGAACTGTTTGTCACATCCACAGTCACTCTGATACCACTCTGCCACATCCACCCAATCGGTACCCTATCTCGCATACCCGAGTGTGTGATCAACAGTCCACAAGATCCAGTATTTAGTAAAATCAACCTCCCACATTCACAACAATATAATCAAGAACAAGACTAATCAAGGTTAACAATATTATTCAAATGAATCAAAGTAAAGTAATGAGATAATCATCAAAGTGCAGAAATGATACCAATAGATATATAAAATCAAATATAGAGTGAGGCGGAATCTCACTCCACGAGTACAGCGGAATGTAGTTCGAAAGTCAAAGGAGATTACAACTGATTCTAAAGACAAGAAAGAAAGATATAATCTAACTAAGCTAAAGTCTATTCTAATTTATAAAGAACATCTTCGTAAACATAGACTTCATCAATCACGCTCAGACGCTCCCACTCCATAGTAGGGCTAATCTTGGTAACAAGAGAGACCACTCGAGGAATCCTCAATGTAATCTTCATAGTTGCCAACACCTTGCATATGGTACGCTTCTTCATCTTGCGCTTCTTCATATTGCGCTTCATAGTCATCAAGGCTTGCAGAATAATCTAACAAAAGATGTTGTACAAAAAGGAGTGAGTTTCAAAAGAAACTCAACAAGGCAAGTTATTCCATAATAGCATAAATAACATGATAACATAAGCAAAACATAATATGATATGATATGAGACAGACAATGCATGTATGAGTCTAACTCTATGTATGCTGGTCTCTATAGGCAGACATGCTTTAAGTCATAGCACCATACTTCTTTGGGTAGGTCTCAATTCACTCATCCTCGGTTGGCAAAGGGTCCTTCATCCATGGTTGGGGGTTAAGTCACCTCTCTCTCACATCACCGTTTGGTCTAAGTATTGGCGCATATTAGGGTAAAGCCTAGCCCAATGCAAGTCTTCTACTTAGTTACATCAACTCAGATCCAGATACGTCCATTCCTCCCCTCTCGGGATCCTTTCCGGTATCCTTCACACTAGAGTCAGCGTATCCGACTCTCTCAAATACGGACTCATCAACCCTATAGATCATCCATATATAGTAAACGGGAAGCTCTCATGTCCTCTCACGGGTTGGTTACCGGTCTTGAACGCCCATGAGCCCAAGTCTATCCATATGCAACTCTACCCATAAATGGCCCCCACAATGTGATTCATGTCCCTTCACGGATATAACTCACCGGTCTTGAGCACCCATTAATCCCCATTGCTACCACGGGTCGTTCGGTCTCAATACCCTTCCGAATCGGGTCTGATATAACAGGGGTATAACCTAGCCAAACACTGCTAGACAAGTCCTAGGTATGAAAACCAATAATTCGGGAAAGTGTTAAAGGGCAACATTGAAAATATCCTATACTACTCCCAATGAGGTCCAAGGACAGAAATGTCAAAAGGACATTCCCCAATCCCAAATCATACCTAAACAGTCACATTCATAATTCAATCATATCATCCATGACAGATATCTCATCATATGAAAGAGTATAATAAGACAAGATCAAATAAATAAGAAACATACATGAATAAGTATTCATACATGATCAAGTACATAAAGTAAATAAGGAAATAAGATCCTAATGTACTTACAACATCCATATCATAATAGAAACTAACATAACAATAGCAAATCTAAGTAGTTCCCAAATTAGAAACTAAATCTATGCAATCTATGTTAATATGGTAACAACTTTCCTTACCTTAAATAGATTCGAATATATTCCAGACGAACAAGAGGATGAATCCAAAGTTAGCAAATAAACCCTAGAATAGCATCACACAATCATTAGGAAGTAGTCCTAAAAGAATAAGCATCAATTGAATAGAAATGGACGAAGAAATCAGATTCTGTTCTTGCGGGTTGATTGGCTGGGTTGACTGAGCCAGTCGACCAGGGTAGTCTGCCCAAGAGCAAATCCGAAAATAAAAAGGGAATCTTGATCTGAAACCTATGCTACACAATCCAGAATGCGAAGAAACTTGGAGAGAATGTCTAACACAGTAGTCTAAGACTAAAAATCATAATTTGGACATCAAACAACTATTAAAACCATTACTTACTAATTTGAAATCATAGTTTCTATTTTGGTAAAAATCATGGTTTTCATTGGAAACATGCTATGAATGGAAGAGATGAACTAGAGATGATAAGGTCTCATTCTAGTACAAGAACATAGTAAATCAGAGGTATGAATAATCATAGAGAAGCATCTATAATGCTAGAATAAATCGAAATAAGAATATGATCATAGTTTAAGAAGAAATCATAAAAATCATATAAAGAATGAATAAGATGATCATGGCACAAGAGAATGAAAAGAGATTGTAAAGATATGACTACACGGTTGCAGCATCTTCATCATAATCTCAGTTCAAAGATGAGAGTGATAATGGAAAGAATGAATCAAGAACACAAAAGATTGAATACTAACCTTTGATTGAAGAACAAGAGAGAGAACTAGCAAGTTTGCAAGATTAGATCTTCTTCTAAACTTTTGGAGGCTTGTAGATGGTTTCCCTTCGTTCTCTAAGTGCTTTGGAGGCTAGGGATACTAAAATCACGAAGCCATGGGGTATATATAGCAATATAACCTAAACAAAAGATTCTGCTCGAGTTCAACATCTCTGGGTCGATTGGCTGGGTAGCCTGGCCCAATCGAACCCAAGCAGTTGACCCAGGCAGACAGCAAATCTAAAGACAGGGATTTGAGGGCCTTCCACTACTCGGAATCAAACGAAACTTTAAACACATATACTATAACTTACCTAGCATGGAAAAATGGCTTTAAATCATATCCCACCAAGCTCTAAGGTCATCAACCAATCTTCTCTTCATCTAGGCATAGTCTCTTTTCTATATCCAACACTGTCTTCAAGTATGGGGCATCATCTTCAATCTCCATAGGTTCGGGGTCGAACACTATGTCTTCTACCAATATGGCCCATAGTTGACTTTCACTTCTACTTCGGGTCTTCGGACCTACAGACAAAAGAGTATCCGGGTCAAGGTTAGGGCCGGGTTTCATAGTCGTGTCTCAGGCTTTTATCATCATTGCTAATATTTTAGAACCGTCGTTGAATAGAGACCGTTGATGATTTTTCATTTGAGTCGTTTATTCATTTTACTTGAACCAACACACGATCCTGTTCATCAATCAAATTCAATCTTGTGTGTTCATTTGAAATTTGAATCTATAAAAGGCCCTTCTTGCCTCATTTCCTCTTTTCACTTCTCTGCTCACTCTTGCTTTTCAAGTTCTTCAGCTTGTGTTTTTAAGAGTTTCTAGTTTCGGTCTGTACGATTCAGGCTCCATCCTTCCTTTTTTCTCAAGATCACAAGTAAGTTTTCTTTCCTTACTTTTGTTACATCTTTTCTATTTTCTTTTTTGCATTTGTATAGTCTATTTTGCCTCTGCTACTCTATCCATCCCTTTCTCTCTAAAAATGGGTAGTGGTAAGACTTCTGAGGAAGGCGATTCTATCGATCACCTGATTGAAGGTGAGGAGTCTGCCGAACAGAGAACTCCTACGGCTTCTGTCGAACTCTCTAATGATCGGGACTATAGGGTGATTGAACATTGGTTGCAACCTGCCCTTACCAGCTCTAGAGACCCACCTGGCAATGCCCCTATCATAAAAAGGGCTTCCCCAAAGAAGAGGAAAGCTCCTAAGAAACCAGTGGCTGAGAGTTCCTGTCCGTCAAAAAGACCTTCCATCGGTCCCTTAGATGTCATTTCTAAGGTTCGTCCAACAGACCTTAAAAGTTTTTATTCTGATTATTCAATTCCGCATTCTGGTGCTCTTCGTGCCCCAAACTCGGCTGAAAGGGTCAACTCCAATCCGCCAGGGGAGTTCTCCCTTTACCTTGATTCTTTCAAGAGTGGGGTTCAACTTCCTTTCTATTATCCCGTAATCGCCGAAATTCTCGACCACTAGGATATTTTCCCTGGTATGCTCCTCTCGAATAGTTGGAGGCATAGAATTGGTTACTAGGGCTCTACCATGAACTCGGATTATCCCCTTCTTTAGGTGTTTTTTGTCATTTTTATACCCTAAATAAGTCGAATCCTTCCGGGTGGGTATTTTTTTCCAAGCACCCGAAGACCGACTTAAACTGGCAAGGGGGAATCCTCGTCGAAGGTACCTACCCTTCCAACAATAAAGGATGGCGGGAAAAGTTTGTTTTTTGTAGGGTTCCCGAATCCACTCTAAAATTCCTGATGAGATGGAGGACTCTGAACTCCTTCACTCAAATCAATTGTCCTTCTTTCCTTTTCGACCGTGAAAAAGAAGCGGTTTGGGCCATCAAAGCCATTTCCTGGCGTTCAAAAATCCATGGATATGCCATGGAGTATGAAGCGATTCTCCGCTACTGGGGCCTGAGCCATGGTGAGCATCCGAAGCTTTAATTTTTCTTCATTGCCTACTTCTTTATTACACTTGTGATAATTCTGGTCTTCTGTTGATCTTGCAATGCCTCCTAAGTTCAACCATAACGCTGTTAAATTGCTGGCCCAACAGAGTTTTGCCACTGCTAAAGAGAGAGTTCCCCAAAAAAAAAAAATCAGGGAGGCTCCCGAGAGCGTCCCTTCCCCGAAGGGGCTTCTGAGGACCAGGCATGATCATGCTGCCAAAGGAAAGGAGATGGTGGAGGTCGAGGAGTCCACCTATGATGATGCTGCTCTCGTCAAGAGGAAACAGAAGGTGACCGATGATGCTGCTTCTAAGAGAAGCAAGGTTGAGGGGGCCATTTACGCCCCCAACTGGAAAGTAAATCTTTTTTACCCGATCCTAATGGACACAGATGCGTCCATTGATTGGGCTATCAATGCTCGGGTGCCAAGTGATGGTAAAGCTTTGAAAGCGGTGTCCGATGATGAGTTGGTGAATTCCAACATTAGGTATGTCCCGAACATCCATCTTTTCTTTTGGCTAATCTCGTTATACGTTACTGACTCGTTCTCGAATGCTTATTTGCCGCAGAGTTCTTGTAGAGAACTTCCATCGTGAGATGGAAGGAAACTTGAGGATTGGCCGGCTGAGCGCTCTGACAAAACACAGCGATGATATCGTTGAGAAAAGTCTAGGGAGGTCTCAAAGCTAAAAGAAGAGACGCTCGATTGCGCTCTTCTGCGCAGGGGAACTTGTGGTGGCCAAATCCCGAATGGAGGAGATGGATAGAGAATTGGGACGGATGAGGAATAATGTCTTGTCCTCAGAATCCAAGATCAGGGACTTGATTCGGGAAAAGCAAAAGCTAGAGGAAAGACTAAGGGCCACTGTTGATCCCAAGGGTCCCGCAGATCTGAAGCCAGAGGTTCGAAAGGCCTGTATTCATAAGTATCTAAATAGCCAGCCATTCGACAATTTGCTCAACCAGTATAATGTGATAGCTTATCATGCCGGCATCAATGACGTACGGAAGAGTATTCGGCGGTGGAGCCTTCTTACCTGATCAAAGAGCACAAAAATCTCATCTACGAAGAGATCTTCGAGGATTTGTCGCAGCCTATCCCGAGCTGGGTTGTGGAACAATCCACCACCTACTAATCCATCCATTGAAGGATACTTGAGCGATGAGCCTCCGATGACTCCCGAGGGGGAGGGTGCGGATGAGAACGATGCCCAGCCGAACGCCCAGAATCAGGCTTCTGAAAATCGAACTCCTGAAGCTGCTGCAGACCAAGTCTCTAATTCTCTTGCAAATTTATAACGTTTCCAAGAATTCTCATGATATCTCTTTTTTCTTTTCTTTTTTGGTAAGGGTAGACCCTCCCTTTTTGGGTCTTTTATCTTAATGAAAATCTTCTTCTTCTTGATATCGCTCGTTGTATTCGGCCTAACCGTAGACTTCCAAGATCCTCGTTTGGGTGTGCATCTCTTTAAGACTCGATCAGCCAAAGCCGAAATCTTTTGAATTGATTGTCTTATACTATCACATCCTTTATTTCTTCATATGGTCCCCCAATCAAAAAATTAGAGGCTTTGGTAGCTTTCGAACCATCACTAATTTGTGACCCTTGATTCGCGAGTCTTTTCATTCTTCCATTCACTCTATTTAAACCCTTCTCTGCTTTCTTCTTCATTCATTTCTTCTCTCCAGTCTTTCCAGTTTCACGCAGCTTAGAAGTTGTTTGCTTGAGATACTGAAAACTTGAAAGTTTTATGGAAGAATTTCCATAAGCTTTCTTCCTCAGTGATTGGAATCTTGAAGGGAAACTGTAGAAGAAGTGAGTATTACTGATGCTTTTTGAAGTGTTGTAGTCCTTTCTCTGTTTGTTTTGTTATTTTTCATATATAGGGTTTCAAACTCCATTAACCCTTTTGAGTTCCTTAGAACTTAGGTATCTTCTTTTACTTTTGAACTTGCCTGACATTATTTGTCACATCCACCCAGCTGGTATCCTATCTGGCATACCCGGGATGTGATCCAAAGCCCGAAGATCCATATCGAGCGGCCATGCCTCCCACATACACGATAACATAATCATGAACAATATAATCAATGTTTAAAGTAAGCAATAAACAGATCAAACAGATCAAATGAATAAGAAAAGAAAATCAATCAGAGTGCGGAAATATCAAGTATCAATTTCTCATAGAAATTATCTCAAAGAGAAAGAGTGATCAGGAGTCACTCCTTCAACAATTTGCGGAAAAGTGGTTAATTAAACTTAATTACAATCTGTGTCAAGAGTAAATCCTAGGGGTGTCAACGGTTCGGGTTGGGCCGGTTTCGGCTGGGCCTAACGGTTTCAGGCTGAAAAGCACTCAGCCCAAACACGGCCCATTAAGAAAATAACGGTTTCGGGTCAGTTTTGGGCCGGTGCGGTTTGGGATCGGGCTAACTAACGGTTTCAAATTGGGTTTACTAACGGTTTGGGTTCGGGTTTACTAGCGGTATGTTTTGAGTACTTTGTTGATGTGTAGAGTTTATCAAGAACATGTAAACACATATAAGCATTAAGTTCTCTTCAAATCTCTTACGTTAGGTGTTCAAAACAAAAACTCTTTTTTCTACAAAGAAGTAAAAATTATAGAATTAATATACAAAAGAAATCTAGCATCTTGATGAATTTTAGTGGGTTCTATTTGCCTATTCTCCTTTCCCTTCTTAACACTTGTAAAAATGGATCAAAATAAAACATTAAAAGATTTTCAAATGATAATACATTTGCTAAATATTTACTAAACCCATCTTCCAAATGGCGAAGGCTTTGACAGGCTTGTTGTTTGAATATTCCAAAGCAAAACAATTAAAAAAACAAATAGAAACTTGGGGGTTTTCTTGGCTTTTACATTTAAATTTATTTCATTTATTTATTTATAATGGGTTTAACGGGTTGGTTCGGGTTCGGGCTGGTTTCGGGCCAAACGGTTCGGGCTAGCGGGCCTTTGCACAGGCTAGCCCGGCCCAGCTCAAGCTGTTCGGGCTATAACGGGCCGGTTCGGTCGGGTTTTAACGGTTCGGGTTAGGTTTTGACACCCCTAGTAAATCCATAAGAGTTAGACAATAAAGTATCCAAGTAATTATAGTCATCCAGGGAAATGGGGCCTACGCAAAGGTTTCTTCTATCCTAATGATTTCTTCTTCGTAAATGTGGATGAAATGAACCCAACGCGGCCGCTCCCTCACCATGGTGGGACTAACCCTAGTACGAACCATAATCCTCCTCGGCACAACAATCCTGACCCTCAACGTAGCCATCACCCGAAGGGTAGTATGCGGGATCATAGCTCGGGTCGTAGAGTGCGCCATTAGAGTCTTCTATACCTGCAAGATAATCTAACAAATTGCATGAAAGGAATGAGTTCAAAAGAACTCAGCAAGGCAAGTCGTTTCATAATACACAATTCATTCGATACAAGTCACAGTATGATGCGATATGATATGAGACAATGATGATATATGATTCTAACCTTAAATATGCTAGTCTCTAGGTAGACATGCCATAAGCCATAGCACCATACTTCTTTGGGTCGTTTGTCACTCCCCCTCAATCATATAGATATCTTGGGTCTGCCGTGGTAATTGGGTAAAGTCCTCATCAAACCATGGTTGGGGATTCAGTCACCACTCTCTCACATCACCATTGGTATAAGTATTGGCGCATGTCACGGCGAAGCCTAGCCCAATGCAAATCATCTACTCGATCGTATCATGTCGGGATCCGGATACTTTCCCTATGGCACCGACCAACTCGGTTCCGTATCCTTCACACTAGAGTCAGCATATTCTATGGCACCGACCAACTCGGACTACGGACTCATCAACCTTATTGGTCATCCACAAATGGTAAACGGAAAGTTCTCACGTCCTCTCACGGGTTGGTTACCGGTCTTGAGCGCCCGTGAGCCCAGGTCTATCCATTTGCAACCCTACTAATAAATGGCCCCTTTCGGGTATCCGCAGTATGGTTTAAGTCCTCTCATGGAGTGGATACCGGTCTTAAGCGCCCATCAACCATACTCTACCATGGGTCGTTTGGTCTCAATACCCTTCCGATTCGGGTCTGATACAACAAGGATAATTCTAACCATACACCTAGACAATCCTATGCATGTCATCCAATAACCCGAGAAAGCATCGATGGACACCTTCGGAGAATATCCCATACTACTCCCTCCGATGTCCAAGGACAGAAGTGTCGGAAGGACACTTCCCAATCCCAAGTCATACGTAGTCAATCACAAGCTCAGTCTCATCATATCATACTTAATCAATGATTCATCATATAAACAAAGGCATATCATAACATGAATGATCATATAAAGAAATCATAAAGTGTAATTAAACATGATATGGAACATACTACTACTGATAAGAATGCATAGAATAGTCATGTATGATAAAGGAATACACATAGGAATATAACCATTTAGTTCTCCAAGTATAAGCATGTTTACATAATTAACATACTTGAGTTAACAACCGTCCTTACCTTAATCGAGTCGTAAATAAAATCAATGATCACCAAGAATGGTCCCAAAATCAGTGTTGGTACCCTAGACAACATACAAGTAACATCAGAGAAGAAAACAGTCGAATTGGAGGTCAAACGAATCAATTCGGCGAAGTCCGAGGTGATCTCATATCTTGGTTGACTGGCTTGGTCGGCTGATCGACCAAGACTTGTTAACCAGGTGCAGAAATAAAGACTTGGTCGGAAACTGACCTTCCGGTGCTCCGATCGACACAAAATTTGGAGGGCATGTTTATAACAGCATGAGAATACTACACACTAAATTTCATGATGATCCAACGGTCCAATTAAAAATGCCCAATTCGACGTCTTATGTTCTATATGATAAATATCAAGAATCACATTGGAATTGATTGGAATTGCAAAGAATGATGGGAATCAATCAATTGAATGTTAAAAATCAAATTAGAATCCTAAATTCATAGTAATCTAGACCTATCATGCATTTACATATCAGTTTTGAATCAAGACAAGGTAGAGATGGAGGGAATCAAAGTAATGAAGTGCAAGTAATCTTAATGGAATTATAACATAGCAAGAATGGGGGATGATCATGGAATTGAAAGGGGGAAACTCATGGTTAAGTGTATGCAAGGTTGCAGCACTTCAACCATGGTTTTAGGATCATAAATTGATAGAATAAAGAATAGATTGAAGAAGAATAGAATGAATCATACCTTGAGTTGATGATTAATGTGTAATACTAATGATTGGAGTCAAAGATCTTCCCAAGAGAGTGTCCAACCTCGTGCTCTGGAGTGCAAATGATTAGCTTAGGTCCTCATTCACGAGTTCCAAAAAGGTAGGGGCAAAATGGGAAGTGATTTTGTATAAATTTGAATTCCATTACTACTGGTAGACTGGCTGGTCGACTGTCAGTCAACCAAGCAGTCGACCAAGGCATGACAGCAACTTCAGGAGTGGATTTGGAAGGCCAGACAGATCCGAATTGAGTTGGGTTTTCTCCTACAAGTCAATCAACAAGTCTAGTTTCAAGAAATACATTCGGATTGATCATGGGGGTCCAATAAGTGCTTCAACTAATTCAATCTTCATCGATGCGCAGATTTTCACTCAACACTGACAATGTGCTCAGATAAGGGGCATCATTGTCAATGTCCATACGCTCTGGATCAAGCATCGAATCTTCAACTATGAGGGACTACAAGTCTCTTCTACTACCACTTCGGGTCTTCGGACTTGCAACAGTATAAAATCCGGGCCGGGTCAGGGTTAGGATAAGGCCGGATTTTACATTATTACTTCTATTATAGTGTCTTCAAAGTGTTCTCCTTCTAAAGCGCCAGCCAATGCATCAAAGAGGCCCTCACAGTCTAGCGAAGAGATATATAGACCTTCTTGGAAATTGAAAAGGTCCAATCGTGTGACGGACAATTTTGACAGAGCACTTGAGTGGTGTACTCTCGCCCAAATGCCAGCTCAAAGCAGATCCTTCGATTATGTTCCTAACGATGCGTTCGTGAAATCGTTAGTGATGTAAGTCTCAATGCTGAAATCACTTTCTTCTCTTTTTATATACTTCTGATTCCTGAAAGTCTCTGTTGATGTTGCAGGAGTATCATGGATAACTTCCACAAATAGGCGGAGGCAGCCTACCAGATTGGGAGGATGCATTCTGATCTTTCCAGGCTTCGAGCTAAGTCTTCGGCTAAGGATCGGGAGATTGTGCGTCTTCGGGACAGACTTTGGGAGGAGGTCAAGGTAAGGAACATAGAGATCAAGCGTCTTTACCAGGATTTGGACGTTGCTAAGAAGAGCATCTGTGGTGTCGAGTGGACGATCCTGAGTCTTTTGGGGGAACTAAATGATTCCGAAGCGAAGGTTGCTGAGCTACGGGATCAAATAATTCCTCCCGATCTCGATTGTATCCCAACCGAAACCCGAAAGGCTTGCATCCATAAATACTTGGACAGTAAGCATAATCAGGCTTATCGAGATGGTGAGAATGAGGTATTCCAATAAATTCTGAGAAGGGACCCGAACTTCGACACAGCTCCTCATTAGAAACATTGTCATCCCAAAGTATTCACCAAATTTCAGCTTCCTCTTCTCAATTGGGCTAAAGAAGTTGTAGATTTTCCTGATCTCGATCTGGATATATCGCTCTTTCTTGATGATTCACCTCTTGTGACTCCGATTATAATAGAGCTCTCAGAAGAAGAGGAAGAAGATGACGCTCCAAATGTCAATTCTGAAAGCGTCAATCGTTCTTCCACAACTATCGGAGCAGGGTAGCCTATTGTAGGAGGAACATGACGCCCCCAAATGTCAATCCCGAAGGCGTCAATCTTTCTTCCACAACGATTGGACCGGGAGACCAAGTCTAGGGCTCATCGTTCAGCTCTTCCTTCTTCTTACCTTTACCTAGTAGGTGCTTGCGTTATTCTTCACAACGAGTGAAGATGAAGTTCTTCTACCAGTTGAAGGGTTTGGATCCTGGAAAAGCTAGACGAAGGGTATGGAAATGTTCCTCCCAGTCGTTAGTCAAGCTTTCCCAGTCGTTGGTTAGGCTCTTGTTCCCATTAGAGAAATGTTCCTCCTTCCAGATACTATCGTCGCCCAAACGAAGGACTTTTAACGACATTCATCTTTGCATCAGAAACTCCCCGTCCCAACCAAAGAGGCTAGTTGTTGACGTTCGTCTTTGCATCAGATGCAGTTTGTAAAATATCCTTAGTATTGTAAAGGTTGGCCCCTGTTGGCCCTTCTATAAATGAAAAAGGACTTATTAACTGGCTTTCATTTCTGTCTTGAAATTGCCTGATTGTGACTATTGTATTTCGATTTCATAGAACTTTTATTATCAATTCTGGGAGAATTTTTCTAAGTGTTAGGTATCTTTCGGTGGCCTCCCGAAGCCTTTCCTTAGAAAACTTCCTTGAATTATCAGTCGTTCAGAGGACTCACTTAGTGTTACCCGATGCCTTTTACCTATAAAACGAATTTTACAGGCGTTCGAAGGACCATTCGGTGCTACCCGATGCCTTTTACCTACAAAACTTGAATTTTGCTGGCATTCGAAGGACCCACTCGGTGCTACCCGATGCCTTTTACCTACAAAACTTGAATTTTGTAGGCTTTCTAAGGTTCTATTCGGTATTAACCGATGCCCTTGTCCTTAAAGAATTCCTTAGAATTCTTTTCAAGGCTTTCAAAGGTCCCACTCGATTTTACCCAATGCCTTAGACCTAGCAAATTACTTAGAATTTTTCTAGGCTTTTGAAGGTCCTACTTGGTGCTACCCGATGCCTTAGACCTGAAAATTCCTAGAAATTTTTGAGGCGTTCGAAGGTCTCACTCGGTTTTACCCAAAGCCTTTTGATTCTAGATATCGTTCCTTATGCGTATATGTGTTCCCCAATCAAAAGATTTGGTGGTGAAAAAATTGAGAATTGCATTAAATATCCGCAGATCTTCCTATATCAAAACTGATCGAATATAGATCATTAAGAAAAATATTTTCTTCAGATGCTTCACGTTCCATGATCGGTCAAGTTCACGTTCGGTTGCTAAGTCCTTTAGCTTGTATGCTCCCGAACCCATTTGCTTGGCGATCATGTATGGTCCCTCCCATGTTGGGTCCAGTTTGCGTTGATGATGCGGGTCCGGTGCCAGGGTGTTCCTTAGAACCAAATCACCCGCTCGGAATTGGTGATGGTTTACTCGAGCGTTGTAGTGAGGTGCTATATTCTTGTGGTATTGTTGGATTCGAACGATCACTTTTTCCCGAACCTCGTCTAATAATTCAAGGTTATCTAACAGACCTTATTCATTCGCCTTTTTCTCGAATTCTCTTTCTCAGAGAGTTCCTACCATTATCTCTATTGGTGCTAACACTTCTGAGCGGTAAGTTAATTTGAATGGCGTCTCTCCAGTGGGTGTTCGGATGGTAGTTCGATATGCCCAAAGGACATTCGGCAGTTCTTCTACCCATAGAGTCTTGTTGGTCTCGAGCCTTTTCTTTATTCCTTCGAGCAATGTTCAGTTAGTGACTTCTACTTGGCCATTGCTCTGAGGATAGGCTACTGATGACATCCAATGCTCGATCATAAAAGTATCATGAGAATAGTTCGAAGCGAGGGTTGTCAAGCTGTGTTCCATGATCGGTCATGAGTATTTTTGGAATCTTGAACCGGTGGATGATTGACTCCAGCATGAACTTTTCCATCTTCTTCTCTGTAATTGAGGCCAAAGGAACTGCTTCTACCCATTTGGTAAAATTATTGATTGCTACGACTAGGTATTCCCTTGCCCCTGAAGCTTTAGGAAATTTTCCCATTAGGTCAATTCCCCACATTGCGAACGGAATTGGGCTAAGAATTGACGTTAAGACCGTGGCAGGTAGCTTTGGCATGTTCAAATGTACCTGACATTGACTGCATGATCGAACGTATCTCATAGTATCTTCCTGTATTTTGGGCCAACATAAACCGCTTCGGAGGATCTTATGCGCTAATGCTCGCCCTCCCATATGTGCTCTGCAAATTCCTTCGAGTGCCTTTGCCAGGGCACTTTCGGCTCCTTCTGGTTTGATACACCTAAGTAATGGTCCGGTGAAGGACCTTCGGTAGAGCCTTCCGTTCTAAATGGTATATCTGGCCGCCCGAATTCTCAAAGATCGAGCTTCTTTTGAATCTTCGGGAAACTTGTTGTCACTGATGTATTCCATAATCGGATCCATCCAGCATCTTTTACTCTCTATGTAGGATACCTCGTTCGCCTGAGCACTCGGGGAGCTCAATTCCTCAATGTAGACCGATGGTCCTAGAGTCTTTTCTTTAGCATTAGCCAACCTTGAGAGTTCGTGCCTCTCTTGTGTTTTCCTTTCTGGGTATTTGGCATACCTTAACATCCCATAACACTTTTCGGAGAGTCCGAATTAGCTTCTGATATCTTTGTAACCGAGGCTCTTTTATCTCGTACTCTCCTTCCACTTGGTTGACGATGAGCTGGGAATCGCTATAAATAGTCATTTATGTTATTGCTAATGCTTTAGCGAGTCGGAGTCCTGTAATGAAAGCTTCGTATTCTGCTTCGTTGTTGCTTGCCTTGAATCCAAACCTTAGAGTGTATCAAATAAGAAATCCCCCTGGACTCTTTAATAAGATGCCCGCTCCCGATCCGTATTTGTTGCTAGAGCCATCAACATATATATGCCACATATTTGGAAGAGTAAATTCGTTTTCTTCCTCGATTGGGGTTGTTGATTCAACTATAAAATCTGCCAAGGCCTGCGCTTTTATAGCGGTCCGGGGTTTGAAGTCTATTTGAAATTCCCCCAACTCTACTAACCATGCCACCATCCTTCCAGATAAATCAGGTTTAAATAAAACCTTTTTGAGAGGAAAGTTGGTTAATACCTCGATCGAATGCGCCTGGAAATATGGTCTTAGTTTTCTGGCTGCCATCAGAAGTGCCGAGCTTTGTTTTTCGATCACCGAATACCTTGTTTTTGCATCCAAAAGTACATGACTAATGTAATATATAGGCCGTTCTTTGCTTTTCTTTTTCCTGAATAAGAACCGCGCTTACGACAGATTGTGAAGTAGCTAGATATAGTTGTAAAGTCTCTCCTTTCTTAGGTCTAGAGTGCAAAGGTGGCTGTCCAAGCCTGGTTTTTAGTTCCTTGAACGCCTTCTAAGATTCGTCCGTCCATCGAGCCTCCTTACTTCCTCTTAAGTCCTTGAAGAAAGGCAAACATTTTTCTCCTGATTGAGAAATGAATCGGGTCCTGTTAGGCATTGTACATCTCAAACAGTCTTTGGAGGCTCCATGTTGATCAAGGCTTGTATCTTAACAAGGTTGGCCTCAATTCCTCTTTGAGAGAGCATGAACCCTAAGAACTTTCCCGAAGACACTCCAAAAGCACACTTTTCAGGGTTCAGCTTCATCTGGTACTTTCTTAAAACAGAAAATACTTCTCTGAGATCCACAAAGTGCCCTGTCTGCTGGAGACTTTTTACTAACATATCATCTACATATACTTCCATGTTTTTCCTGATCAAATCAATAAAGATCTTATTTACTGCCCTTTGGTAGGTAGCCCCTTCATTCTTCAATCGGAATGGCATGACTTTGTAAAAATAACTTTCCCGATCGATCATGAAGGTCGTGAATTTCTCATCTTCCTTATTCGTCAGTAGGCATCCATGAAACTTAACATTTCCTAACCCGCAGTTGCATCAATCAAAAGATCTATTCGGGAACAGTCCTTCAGGCATGCCTTGTTGAGATCTGTGTAATCTGTGCACATTCTCCACTTCCCGTTTGACTTCTTTACCATCACGACGTTAGCCAACCATATTGGGCATTTGATTGCTTCGATAAATCCTGAGCTTTTCAGTTTCTCGACCTCTCCTCTGATTGCCTCGTGTTTTTCAATTGAGAAGTTTTGTCTTCTTTGAATCACTAGTTTAACACTCAGGTTGATCCACAGTTTGTGTTCGGCTACCGCTCGATCAATACTTGGCATATCATCGGCTGACCAAACAAACACATCTATGTTTTCCCAAAGGAAAGCTTTTAATTCCTCCTTGAAAGCTTCTGGTTGCTCAGACCCAATATGAGTTGCTTTTTCTTCATCCTCTGGGCATAACAGAATTTGCTCTAGCTTCTCAACAAGTTCGGGTCTTTGCTGATCTCCTCATCCTGATCGTCTCTTACCTCAATTGGTAGGGCCGTGGCCTTTTCAGGTCCAATTTTATCCCTGAGGTATGCAACATAACATTGTCGGGAGAGTCTTTGATCCGATGCCACTTGACCAATTCCCTTTTCGGTAGGGAACTTCATCTTCATGTGTCTTGGATAGACTATAGCACCCAGCTTTGTTAGGGAAGGTCTGCCAAGAATAACATTATAAGCGGGAAGGTCCCGAACGACTAGGAAATTTACCCAAATAGTTGCTTCCTTCGGGGAATTTCCCACCGAAAGGTCTAACTGGATCGATCCTTCGGCCACGGCTAATGACCCAGCAAAGCCGTAAGGATGTGTTGATGACGGCTTTAACAAATCTTCCTCAATTTTCAGCTTTTGGTAAGCTTCATAAGACAGAAGGTCGGCTGAGGATCCCTTGTCTACTAGGACCCTATGTACTTCTCACCATCCAGTCTCCACTTTTATTACTATGGCATCATCGTGAGGTGTGTATACTTCTCGCTCGTCCTCCTCACTGAATGTGAAAGGATTTTCTTCCAATTTCTTGCGCTTTTGGGACTCTCCCGAACCCACAAATTTGGATCTCGCCTTCAACTTTCTTAAAGACTCGGGTTCAATTCCCCCGAATATCATAAGAATTGGGGATTGACTAGGTCCCACAATCTCTTTGCCCTTTTTCGACCTTGGGACTTCCACCCGACGCTCTCTACTTCCCGAACGATCCCTCTTCTCAGCGACCGTTCTCTGTTCATTTTCTTGACCCTTGACAAAGCTAGCTAGGTGACCCTGATTTATCAATCTCTCGATATCAGCCTTCAGGTGTATATATTCATCTGTGTAATGCCCGTAATCCTTGTGAAAGCGGCAGTATTTCTCCATGTTCTTTTCTCCCGTCTTTGTTGTTATTTTTTACGGCCATTTCAAAATATCTTGTTCTTGATTTGCATCAAGATTTTCGATCGTGGAGTGTTCAAAGGCGTGTATTCATCTTGATCAGGAAACCACCGTCTCCAAGTCGATCGTGGCTTTCTGGCCCGATTGAAAATGGGCTGCTTCTGATTTTGGCTTCGTTCGGGAGCCTTTTGCTCTTTGCCGAGCGTTTTTGTCTCTCCTTGATGTGCGTTAAGTATTTATGTCACTTCTGCTTGTTTTTGGCACCGTTGCACCAATTCTGAATAGGTGTTAGGCACGTCTTGAAGCAGTAGTTCAAGTAACTTTCTATCTGTGAGTCCAGTAAACAGAGCAATTTTGGCCACCTATTTGTCCAAGTTTTCAATCTCCATGGTGGCTTTATTGAATCTCTTCAGATATTCCCGAATCGATTCACTCTTCCCTTGCTTGATCATGAATAGGGTTTCCTCCATCTTTTTTATTTGAATACCGCTTTGGAATCGACCAATAAATTTTCTAGCCAATTCCTCAAAATCAACGATTCTTCCAGAAGGGAGGTTCAAGAACCACTTCTGGGTTGCCCTAGTCAGGGAGGAACCGAATACTCTATAGAGAATTTCATCAGAATTTCCCGCCACCGCCGTAGTTTTTTGATAGTAACTAATATGGGCGATGGGATCTCCCAATCTGTCGAATGATGTAAAAGTTGGGAGTCAAAAATTATGTGGAAACTCGAACT
The DNA here is from genome assembly GCF_041222555.1 of Hakea prostrata. Classification (NCBI taxonomy): domain Eukaryota; kingdom Viridiplantae; phylum Streptophyta; class Magnoliopsida; order Proteales; family Proteaceae; genus Hakea; species Hakea prostrata. Next base: position 25,219,963 of record NC_142600.1, on the reverse strand, counting down.
CGGCAATAGCCTCCACGAACGAAGTTTTTCTGATAACCGAATAGATGTCATCGGTTCTTCGCCCTCGGGAAAGTTGTCCTAATCATTGATTAATATTCGCCAGTTCTCGATCAATATGCAACGGTCGTCCATCGTCTAGCCGAATGGTTCCTCGATCCAAACGTCTGGAGGTTGGGGAATGCGTGAACCCCCCCCCCTCGGCAATCTTGTTGTTCCGGTTCAGCTACCTTTCTACTTGTCATACCGGTCATCTCTCTTGGGTAGTTCCCCAGTCCTCAATCCTTGGGCTCACCTCTGAGCATCTCTCTGAGCATTCTGGCCAAAATTTTGGCCTACAACTGGTTGTCTATCCCTTTCGATGGAAAGCGCTCGAATGAGAGGTATTCGCTCATCCGTGTCTCCCGCACGTCTTCTGGCCTCCACCTGATCAGGAGCTTGGGGAGCAACTACTTGCCAGACCAATGTGCGGAGCATCTCCTTCATCTCTAGGAATTAGACATGCATTTGATCTATTTGCTGTTGAAGAGGATTCGGATGGTTTTCCTGTTCGTTACCATCAACCTCCTTCTCCATGAACTTCTGGGGGTTGGCTTCCTTCAAGAATATCAGACGGATTATTTCCTCTGGGAGGCTGGATGATTGCTAATTGTTGAGCCGCTGCAACCGCTGCCGATCTAGTTACCATGACTTCTTGAAGCGTTCCCGCAGACGGCGCCAAATGATGCGTCCAAGAATTGTTAAGCCTCCGAATGTGTAACATACCCCTTGCGTGAACCAATCACTTGTTTATATAGGAATTACCCTTGATTCTCGATCGTTGGATGAATTCGTGATCTTTGTGAGTTACTGTCTGATTGTAGGGGTTTTCCCTGAATATTTGGGGGTGCTAGTTGTCACATACACCCAACCAATACCCCATCGGGCATGCCTGGGTATGTGATCCACAAGTCCGAAGATCAACTATTGAGCAACCATGCCTCCCACATACGCGATAACACAATCGTGAACAATAATAATCAAGGTAAAAGCATATAATAAAGAATCATGAATAAGATAAAACAGATAATTAGAGTGCGGAATAAAGATGATACCAAGTGTATAAATATAATTCAAAAGGGAGAGAGAGTGATCAGAATTCACTTCCTCACATGGCAGCGGAAAGTAGATAATTCAAGTTAAGTTACAAAATCAACATCTAAGGAGTATATCAAAGAAAGTTAAGTTATAGATCCGGTCTAAAAGAAGATTTCAAAATGTAACATTAACAAATGTTTCCTCAGTCACATAAAGCACATCCTCATACCTATAGAAATCCGAAGTCCAGCACAGCTGTTCCAGCACCAGTGTCGGGCTAATCCTGGTGCCTAGCATAGTCCTCTTCGGTACCCTCACAATAATCTTTATAGTAGCCACTACCCTAAGGGTAGTATGGCTCATCATAGGGTGCTTCAAAGGACGTGTCATCGGTCTCTTCAAAACCTGTGGAATAGTCTTAAAAAAAATGCACAAAAAGGAATGAGTTCAAAGGAACTAAGCAAGGCAGTTAATCCATAATACATAAACCATATGATACAAGTCATAACATGATGCGAATGATATGAGACAGATTATGCAAATATGATTCTAACTCTACATATGCTAGTCTCTATGGTAGACATGCTTTAAGTCGTAGCACCATACTTCCTTGTGTAGGTCTCAAATCACTCTTCCCTCAACCATCCAGGTATCTTGGGTTCTCTGGTGGGACTTGGGTCTTGCATCCCTCTCAGACAATTCCATGGCTGGGGTTTCGGTCACCGTTCTCTCACATCACCATTGGTATAAGTATCAGCGCATGTCATGATAAAGCCTAGCCCAATGCAAGTCATCTACTCAATCATATCATTTCAAATCTAGATACGTCCATTCCTTGCCTCAGGCAATCCTTTTCAGTATCCTTCACACTAGAGTCAAGGATATTATTCACCGAACTCATCAACCCCATTGGTCATCCACAAATAGTAGACGGGAAGCTCTCACGTCCTCTCACGGATATGACTCACCAATCTTCAAGCGCCCCTAAGCCCAAGTCTGACTATTTGCAAGCCTACCAACAATGGCCCCTTTCGGGTATCCGTAATATGATCTATGTCCTCGCATGGATTGGTTACCGGTCTTGAGCGCCCATCAAACCTTACTACTACCATGGGTAGTTCGGTCTCAATATCCTTCCAATTCGGGTCTGATATGACAAGGATATCCTTGCCATACATCTAGACAAGTCCTATGTATGTCATCCAATAATCCGGGAAAGCGTCAATGGACACCTTCGGAGAACATCCCATACTATTCCCTCCGATTTCCAAGGAGAGAAATGTCAGTAGGACATTCCTTAATCCCAAATTATACTTATCCAATCACATTCTCAGTTCATCATATCACACATACATGATACATCATCATATTGAAAGTCACATCATAACATCGCATGATTCAAGTGTATACGTAAATAACAATAATTAAATAGACATGATGTGAAATCCAACCCAAACCTAGCCACGACACCCTATTTGTTTTGGGTTAAAGAAAGGCTTGTTCAATGTTAGACCTTGAAGTTGGACCTTGATTTCAATGTTGCTATCTTTGAAGGCCTTAGGAGGTCATGTCCGACCTTTCCCTTAGGGTGGATCCATGTCCCAAAGTGATGGAAATTGTCCTTGTGGGGGCCCTCTTTATGGAATACATGGTGTTTGACCCGAAACCCATGGACATTGATGATGATGCCCCTTACTTGAGTACATTGTCAGTGTTTAGTGAAATTTTGCGCATCGAATAGGGTTGAATTATTTGAAGTACCTAATGAACTCCCATGCTTAATCCGAAGGTATTTCCTGAAACTAGACTTCTTGATGGACTTGTAGGAGAAAACCCCACTCAATTTGACCCCATATAGCCCTCTGAATCCCTGTCTGAAGTTGCTAAACTATTGCTAAGTTTTCTGTTGAACTGTGCTTGGTCGATCCCATCAACCAAGGAGCATCGACCAAGGCTACCCAGATTCGAGTAAAAGATGTTTTTTGGATATTCTTTCCTCTTTTTAAGTGAAACCTTGAACCTAGAACCCTATTTTACTCATTTCAACACCTGAGAACGTGGGAAGGCTCCTCTTAGGCTCCTCCTTGGCTTGGGTGATGATCTTCTACAAGAATCATTGTCTCTCTTCTCTAATCTCTTCTCCAAGGTATGTAATCTCTCACTCTCTCTCTAATCTACTTCTACCTCATCTTATTCTTGCTGTTGGGGCTCTGAAGAAGGTGTTGCAACCTTGCAACCACCTCTTCTAATGTCTCTTTTGATTTCTATAAACCCCCATTCATTCTATCAATACTATGCATCTCATATCGATTCTTAACCTTGTCTTCCTTATGAAATTCCTTCATAGCAACATGATTTCATCTCCTAAACTGATTCCTATTGTATGCTAGGTCTGATTATATGTTAGGAATCATTCCTAATCTATTGCTTATCATTCTCTTGATTGAATCCCTGATTTCCCTTACAATTGCATTTGATTTCATTATGAAACTTGATGTTTAGCATATAGAACATAGGATTTCAAATTGGGGGTTTTCAATTGGGCCATTGGATTATGATAATACTTGCTAGGTAGTGTTTTTATACTGTTATTAACAATCCCTCCAAGTTTCGGATCAATCCGAGCCCCGGAAGATCGATTTCGGACCAAAAATCCCAAAATCCACTATTCTACCCGATACTGTTCCTTGGTCTCGATCCCATCAACCAAGGAGCATCAACCAAGCAGATGCTGAACTGTATTCTTGTCCGATTTGACCCGTTCGACCTCCGATTTTTCCGATTTCTTTTCGAATCTTTCATTTATGTTTGTCTAGGGTCTTAATACCATCTTTGGATCATTCTTTTGAGATTATTGGATTATCATCATCGCGACTTAAGGTAAGGACAGTTATTACCATAATTACATGGATTATGTGAATTATGCCTCTATGTTGGAAACTTGGTAGATTCACATTAATTGTTGTACTTCTATATCACTTTGGTTATCATGATTATGTATTCTTGTTAATTACATATGTGATTGATCATGCTATATTATATCTCATTTCATACGATGAAATATCATTTATGTATGATGTGATGGAATTGAGAATATGATTGAATAGGTATGATTTGGGATTGGGGAATGTCCTATTGACATTTCTTTCCTTGGACTCGGAGGGAATAGTATGGGATGTTCGCAGAATATGCCCATCGACGCTTTCCCGAATTATTAGATGACATACATAGGACTTGTCTAGATGTATGGCTAGGATGTCCCTATCGTATCAGACCCAAATCGGAAGGGCATTGAGACCGAACGACCCGTGGTAGTAATGTGGATTTGTGGGCACTCAAGACTGGTAACCATCCCGTGAGAGGACATAAATCGCATTACTAATACCCGAAATGTGCCATTTATTGCTAGAGTTGCAAATAGCTAAACTTGGGCTCACGGGCGCTCGAAGATCGGTGAGTCATATCCGTGAGAGGACGTGAGAGCTTCCCCTCTACTATTTGTGGATGACCAATAGGGTTGGTGAGTCTGATGAGTAATATCCGTGACTCTAGTGTGAAGGATATTGGAAAGGATTCCAGGATGGGAGGAATGGACGTATCTAAATCTGACATGATATGCTAAGTAGATGACTTGCATTGGACTAGGCTTTACCTTGACATGCGCCAATACTTAGACCAAATGGTGATGTGAGAGAGCGGTGACCGAAACCCCAGCCCTGAATTGTCCGAGAGGGATGCAGGACCCAATTCCCCCCGGTGTTGAGTGATTGAGACTTACCCAAAGAAGTATGGTGCTATGACTTAAAGCATGTCTACCATAGACTAGCATACATAGAGTTAGAATCATAATTGCATCATGTGTTTCATATCATATTGCATCATGCTATGCTTTGTATCATGTATCTGTGTTATTATGGGATAACTGCCTTCTTGAGTTCTTTTGAACTCACTCCTTTTTGCAACATCTTTTGTTAGACTTTTCTGCAGGTACTATTACTGTTGACTATAATGGTCAAACACTCTAAAGACCAAGTTGGTGACTCACACAATATTGGTTATGGTGACTAAGTTGATGAAGACTATCAGTACAAGATTGGTACTTATCTAGAGTAGTTCGGTTTTGCATATGTGTGCTAGGGATGGGATATCGTCCTATTCACTTTTGACTTTTTATTTGATTTGTTGAGACCGTAGTTTAGTTGTTCCCCTTTTTATTTTGGAACCAGTTGTAACCCTTATTTTTGGTCGACCTACCTTCCACTATTATTATAAGATGGGTTTCCCCCTTCTTTTCACACTTTGACTATTTATCCTATTTGTGTCTTTTCCGCACTCTAATGTTCTTTGTGATCCTTCTGAGATCCTTTATTGACTTTTATTATTAAAGTAATTGAATACAAAGATTTGTTCTTGCTTTTGATTATGTTATTGTGCTAAGTGGCTATGATCATTCCTAAACTTGATCGGCGAGACCGTGAATCACTCCCCCGGGTAATCCAGATAGGGTACCCCTTGGTGGATTTAGGGCGGGATGTGACACATGATATACAAGAGTAATTAAACATGTTTCTACTGTTAAAAGACAACTACAGTAGTCATATGATGTCTAAATAAAATTGATAGCTAAGCATATCAAGTTGTCAATCATCATTGAATAAACACATAGTCCATGTCATATGGATATAACCATCCTTACCTTAATCAAACCTAAAAATATAGCAAATACCACTTAGAATAGTCCCCAACTTAGTGCTTGAACCCTAGACAACATAAATGCAACATTAGAGAAGGAAACAATCAAATCAGAGATCAAACAAAGCGAAACGAGCAAGTGTAGAGTTGCTGTCTTCATCTGGTTGACTGACTGGTCAACTGACTCAGTCGACCAAGATGAACAGTAACAGGAAGCGTAGTGAATTTGGGCCCGAAACAGATATTCCGGGGCTCGGATTGATCTGAAACTTGGAGGGATTGGTTATAGCAGTATAAAGACACTATACAATGAATATTATCATGATCCAATGGTCCAATTAGGAATACCCAAATTGAAACCCTATGTTCTATATGCTAAACATCAAGAATTGAAATGGAATTTGTTGCAATGGAAAGGAATGATGGGGAATCAGCTAAGGAAGTGATAAGAACTAAATGAGAATCATAAACCAATAGTAAATTAGACCTAGCATACATCTACACATCAGTTTAGATCAATAAGACAAGTTGGAATGACAAGAATCATAGAAATGCAATGCTATTGATTGTATTGGAAGCATAGCATGGCAAGAATGAAAGAAAAACAATGGAAATGAAAGGGGAAACACATGACCAAGTGTTTGCAAGGTTGCAACACTTTAGCCATAGTCTCAATAGCAAGAAAGAGTAGAGGAATGAGTAGAATAGAGAAAGAGAGAGAGAGAAATCATATCTTGAGGAAGCAATGGAGATGGGAGGCAATGATTGAGACCAAGATCCTTCACCAACTTCAAGGAATGCCCTAGGGAAGCTCACTTCTCATTCTCTGGAGTGCCAATGATTAGGTTAGGCTTCTATTCACGAGTTCCCATAAAGTTGGCTTAAAATAATAGAGAATTTTGTGATTTTTGGATTTATTAATCTGCTGGTAAACTGGCTGGTCGGTCGGTCAATCGACCAAGCGATCGACCAAGCCCGAACAAACAACAACCAGACGAGGGAATTGGAAGGCCAGACTAATCCAAATTGAGTTGGGTTTTCTCCTACAAGTCAATCAACAAGTCTAGATTAGATAAATACCTTCGGAACGAGATGGGAAGTGCATCACGTACTTCAACTACGCTCTCCCCCTTCTAGGTGCAATTTCTCACTGAACACTAACAGTGTAACCAAGTAAGGGGCATCACTGTCAATATCCATAGGCTCTAAGTCATACACCAAATCTTCAACTAAGAGGGCCCACAAGTCTCTTCTTCCACTACTCCGGGTCTTCGGACCTACAAACACCAATGGATCCGGGTTAGGGTCAGGGTTAGGATAGGGCTGGATTTCATATTCTCCCCCCTTAAAAGAAATTTCGTCCTCGAAATTGAAAGCGTACCTATGCTTCCAAAAAGATGAGGAAACTTCTCCTTCATGTCTTCTTCTTTTTCCCATGAAGCTTCTTCCTGGGTGTGATTCTTCCACCGAATCTTCACCAAAGGGATGGTGCGATTCCGCAACTACTTGTCCTTTTTGTCCAGGATCTCAGCTGGTCCTTCATCGTAAGAAAGATCGGCACTAAGTCCTTCAAGTGCTTGCTGTAGTATGTGTTCCGGGTTCTCTATGTACTTTCAAAGCATCACATGAAACACATTGTGAACTCCAGCAAGAGATGGGGCAAGGCCAAACGGTATGCGACAAGTCCAACCTTTTCCAAAATCTCATAAGGTCCAATGAAACAAGGGCTAAGCTTTCCTTTCACATTGAATCTCGTCACCCCTTTCGTACGTGATACTTTGAGGAAAACTTTCTCTCCAATCTGAAATTTTAAATCGGTTCTTCTCTTGTCGGCATAAGATTTCTATCTAGACTGGGCAGACTTGGTTCTTTCTCTAATCATATCAACCATCGCACTTGTAGCTTCAACCATTTTCGGACCCAAGACTCTTCTTTCACCAGTCTCAGTCCAATACAAAGGCGTTCTACAAGTGTTACCATACAAAGCTTTAAATGGAGCCTTTCCTATTGTTGCTTGGTAACAGTTGTTATAGGCAAACTCAACCAAAGCTAAGTGTTCATCCCAATTTCCACCCATATCTACCACACAAGATCTAAGCATATCTTCCAATATTTGAATTGTCCGCTCAAATTGTCCATCGGACTGTGGATGATGAGCTGTACTCAGATTCAATTGGGTTCCCAAGGCTTTCTGCAAACCATTCCAAAACCTTGAGGTGAACCTAGGATCACAATTAGAAACAATACTCACAGGCACTCCGTGCAGACGAACCACATTGTCCACATAAAGCCTAGCTAGCTTATCCAAAGTGTAAGTGACCTTCATAGGGATAAAATGGGCTGATTTGGTCAACCTATCAACAATCACCCACACAGTGTCATTACCTTTACTTGTCCGAGGTAAGCTAGTCACGAAGTCCATGGAGATATCTTCCCACTTCCAACTAGGAATAGGAAGGGGCTGAAGCAATCCAGACAGAGGTTGACGAACGGCTTTCACACGTTGACAAGTCTCACACTTGGCAACAAAATCTTCAACATCAGCTTTCAAACCATTCCACAAAAAATGTTCCCTTAAGTCCTTGTACATCTTGGTACTTCCAGGGTGTACTGTAAAGATTGAATGGTGTGCTTCTTTCAATATTTTCTTCTTGATTTCTTCAACAGCTGGCACACAAAGTCTACCTCTAAACAATAAAGTGCCATCCATAGACATACTAAAATCAGGGTCCATTTCGGGATTTAAAGCAATCTTCTTAATCTTCTCTTTCAACTCTTGATCAGAACTTTGCAAAGCAACAATTCTGTCTTTAAGGGTAGATCTTGCTGTCATAGTAGAGAGAACAAAATCCAAACCTTCAAAAACAACTTCTAAACCAAAATCCGCAATTGAATACCACGAAGGTTGACTCAAGGCATTCAAGTCCAACACTTTCTTCTGACTTTTTCTACTAAGAGCATCGGCAACAACATTAGCCTTACCTGGGTGATATTGGATGTCACAATCATAATCGGAGACCAATTCTAACCATCTCCTTTGTCTCATATTCAACTCCTTCTGGGTGAAGAAGTACTTCAAACTCTTATGATCTGTGAAGATAGCGATCTTTTCATCGTACAGGTAATGTCTTCAAATCTTCAATGCAAAGACAACAACGGCAAGCTCTAAATCATGAGTGGGGTAGTTCCACTCATAATTCTTCAATTGTTGAGAGGCATATGCCACTACCTTACCATGTTGCATCAACACGCAACCCAAACCAATCTTGGAAGCATCAGTGTAGACTGTCAAACCACCGGAACTATCAGGTATAGTCAAAATCAGAGCGCTTGTCAAGCTAACTTTCAGCTCTTTGAAATTCTTCTCACAAGCTTCGGTCCACACAAACTTCTCTTCCTTTATAGTTAGCTTAGTCATAGGAGCAGCCAACCTAGAAAAGTTCTCAATAAACCTTCTATAGTATCCTGTCAATCCAAGGAAACTTCTTATCTCAGTCACGGTCTTCGGTCTTTCCCAATCAGCAACTATTTGCACCTTCTCAGGATCCACACAAATACCTTCGGCCGAAACAACATGGCCAAGAAATACTACCCTTGAGAGCCAAAAGTCACACTTGCTAAACTTAGCATAGAGCTTCTTTTCTCTCAACCTTTGCAATGTGAAATTTAGGTGTTTTTCACATGCTCTTCTTTATTCTTCAAATATATCAAGATGTCATCGATAAATACGATCACAAACTTATCGAGCACATCATGAATACTCAGTTCATGAGATCCATGAACACGGCAGGAGCATTAGTTAAACCAAAAGGCATAACTCTAAACTCATAATGTCCATACCTTGTTCTAAACGCTGTCTTGAAGATATCACTTGACTTCACTTTCAACTAATGATATCCAGACCTCAAATCAATTTTTGAGAACATAGCTGCACCTTTCAACTGATCGAAAAGATCATCAATCCGGGGCAGCAGATATCTATTCTTGACGGTCAACTTATTCAACTCCCGATAATCAATGCATAGACACATGCTACCGTCCTTCTTCTTCACAAAAAAGATTGGAGCTCCCCAAGGTGATACACTTGTGTTAGGGAGTGACAACTGTCACAAGCTATCTTATACTTTTGTATTGTTATTAGTATAAATAGGCTGTATCTGTCTTTTATACAATATATGGAAATATCTTTACTCTCTCACATGGTATCAGGTTTTCTGGCTGACGCCATTTTCTCGATTCTAGTGTCATTTCCTCTGTTTTTCACGTTGTTTTCTTGTTTCTGGTTTTTGACCAAGCGTTCTCTTCTCAATTAAACTCTAGTTTCTGGTTTTCTTTACAACATTGAAGCTCACGATCTGGTTCCTAAATCAAGTTTTCGGTTCTTGATTTTTCTTTTTTGAACGGTCTTCAACTAAACTCTGGTTTCTGGTTTTCTTTACAACTTTGAAGCTCACGATCTGGTTCCTAAATCAAGTTTCTGTCTTCTTCGTCAGTGTTAGTTCATCAATCAAGTTTCTGGTTCTTGATTTTTCTACACTTTGTCTTCATCAAGCGTTAAAACAGTTTCTATTTTTCTGATTTTTTAAGTTTCATCATGAGTTCTTCCGCTCCTACTCTGGTTACATTCAACTCCAATCCAAGTGTTTCGTTGAAGCTAAACGCATCAAACTACCTGATTTGGCGAGCTCAGATTCTTCCATTTCTTCGTGGTCATAATCTCTTTGGTTTTCTGGACGGTACCTTTCCTCGTCCTTCTGATCACCCCTTAGATGTAATGGTGTCTCTAATACTTCAATTGATGATCCGATGTTCTTCTTCAGCTGAACTTTGGGATCGACAAGACCAATTGATTTTGGATGGTTAGTCTCTTCTTTGTCTGAATCGGCTCTTCCTCATGTTGTTTCATCAAGAACTTCTCGCGGTGCTTGGGATTCTTTAATGACAGTGTTTTCATCTAGTTCTCGTTCTTAGATCTTGCATCTCAAGAACCGTCTCTTTTGATTACAGAGAGGTTCTTCGATAGTGAGTGATTATCTTCTTGAAGTCCAGACTCTTGCTGATACTCTAGCTGCTGTCGATAGTCCTATTCTAACAGAAGATCTTGTTCTTGCAACGTTGCGAGGTTTAGGTGCCGGATATCAAGATTTTTCGACTTCGATTCAACTTCATACAGATCCGGTCTCGTTTGATGATCTCTCAGGTCTTCTCCTCACTCATGAGATGAATCTTGCTACCGTAGCCTCTTCTTCTTCTGTTTTGACGGTTAATCTAGCTTCTCGTGGTGGTTCTGTTCGTTTTTCTAGTGGTTCTCGCAATCACTCTGCTTCACAATATAATCAAGGTAATTTTGGTGCCAATCGTGGTCGTGGATATTTTCGTGGTCGTGGAAACTATCGTGGTCGCAGCCGTGGATATGGCAATCAAAATTTGCCTTCGGTAATTGGACTGATCGTTCTTTCAATGATCACGGACGATCTACTTAATAAAGTTTGCGCAGTGATGTTTCTCAGACTGATCATTCTTCCACTCGATCATTTCTGGATGAACCACGATCTGTCTGTCAGCTTTGTGAGACTGCAGGACATCGTGCATCTTCCTACCAGCAACGATTCAATCATGCATTTGTTGGTAAATGCTTTTGTTCATCAGCTCTTATCTCTCCTTTGTTCTCTGATAAGCTGCTTTGGATCCTTGATAGCGGTTCTAATTGCCATCTCTCTGCAGACATTTCAAACTTAGCAATTTGTGAACCTTTTAGTGGATCTGAGACAGTCACAGTAGTTAATGGTCAACAGCTTTCTATTTCTCATATTGGTTCTACATATGTTCATTTTTCTGGAACGAATTTTCTGCTCCAAAATGTTTTATATGTGATGCGTCCAAAATCTGCTCAGCCCTTAGATCTCCTCGTGATGTCCTGCAAAACGAAAGCGTCAGATGTGGCCCGACCGCTGGGGTCGGGAGTCCACCTCCGAAGGCTAAGTTAGTTGATGAACTTAATCACAAACGGCTCTGCTAGAAGCGCAAAGCTTAAGGAATGAAGAACTGGGAAGGGTGATCTAGATAGCAAATCGCTGATAGTTTAGGTCTATCAGTATGTATCTGAACCTGAGTCTCAGATAGTATTCTTTTTTCGATCCCCTCACCTTGTATGGTAGTGAGGTTTATATAGAGTGTACCTTCGAATCTCCTTCGTTGGATGCACTTGAGCCTTCTTTGGGTAGTCGTTGGATCTTATCAGTTAGATCCGTTGAGCAATAGACTTCTACTAGTTTGGGCTAGTAGAGGACTCCTGAGATAAACCTTAGGTTATGCGATGATTATCCCTTCGATAATGATTATCCGCAGCCGTCAATTCGAGTCTGCCATCATTAGGGTGATTACCCTAATCCATAAGTAGGATTAGGGCACGCTTGCAGCCGAATAAGCTTTCTTCTTCAGCAAGCCATCTTCCGGATCCGGTTCGCTCGGGAGCGAGTCGGATCTCTCCGTCTCGACCGGGGTCGAGGGTCGGACCAGGTATGAACCCGGTCTGATCATAATCTCTCCATATCACGAGCCCCCCAGACCAAGCGTTCGGTCGATCCCGAGGGCTTGGTTTTTAACTGGGTTCGTCGTCAGGTGATAATCTCTGCGTGCTTCATTAAATGTCATATCACATTTAATGCGGTGGTCACTTTTCCTCGAGCGTTGTGAGTGTAAGGCCACATATCTCCTTGCAGTTGATCTGTCGTGGCTCACATCATCCAAGCGACGGTTTCCGAACGCCTATTTCGGATTCGTGAATTCAAACTTTCAAAACGTCTTTAATCTTGATCGCTGATTTTGAATCAATCTCGGTCGTTCAGATTCCCGAACACTCGTGCGGGAGTTTTAAAAGCGGTTCGTTGTCTTCGTAGGTTTCATTCTTCCTGTCTGGAATTTGAACCTTTGTTGTCTGCTTCGCGCCTTCCTGCTCTCAAGCTTCCGCCTCCTTTGAATCGGTAAGTTTATTGGTCTTTTTCTTTTTGTAGTTTCTTGAAACAAGTAATGGCGGACGATAGGGCTTCTCTGGTACCAGTGTTGGTAATAGCAGTGAGGCTTTTGCTTCTCCCTGCTCCCGAACAGTCGGATAGTGATAACAAAACCCTAACTGTCCTCTGGCACGAGTTCGCTGAAGTTTCTCAAAAAGGTTTTGAAAGAAAAACCGAAACTTCTCCTGTCCTTCTCGAGTCTGGATCTTCCAAGATTGTCGAGTCTTCTAGGCAGCCTCAAACTTCCGGGTCCGATGGTGGACCTCGGCTCCGTTCCCTCCATTTACGATGAGGAAACCCTTCTTTCGGCTGTCCAAGATTTTGATTTTCCTTCCTCATATCGAGGTTAGGGCTCCCCACCCCGATGAGAGGGTTGATTCATCCCTTTCGGGTGAATTTTCTCGTATATAGATGCACTTTGGAAAGCGGGGTTCGCTTTCCTTTTTTAATCCTTTGTTCTCCATGATTCTGAATCATTGGAACATTTGTCCCGGAATGCTCCTCCCCAATAGCTGGCGTCTTATTGTCGGCTTCTTGGGTTTGTGTTTTGAACTTGGCATTACGCCATCTGTCACGCCCTCCCAGCCGGTACCCTATCTGGCATACCCGAGAGTGTGATCCACAGCCCGAAGATCAGGTATCGAGTGATCAACCTCCCACATAAACAAGAACATAATCATGAACAATCATAACAAAAGTGCGGAAGATAAACCATAGATCCAATAAAGAAAGAATGAATCATAAATGAATCAGAATAATAGATATAATCAGAGTATCAAACAGATAAGTAAAGTGAGGCAAAAATCCCACTTTACAACCAGCGGAAAAGTAGCTCTAAAGAGAATAAACTAAATAAAATCTAATCCCAGTAGCTAGTACATTGGGTAACTAAATTGTTCTCCACTTTATAGACAACATCCTTATAAGTGTAAATCTCATAAATGGCACAAGGACGCTTCCACTCGATGGTCGGACTAAGCATCGTACGGAGCATAACCACTCGCGGGATTTTCAGAGTAATTGTGATAACCGCAATCACCTTCCTGGAGATATGCCTCTTCGCCTTGCGCTTCTTCATAGGGACCGTCATAGTACTCGGTACTGCAGGATAGTCTAACAAACATTGTACAATAAAGGAATGAGTTTCAAAGAAACTCGGTAAAAGGCGATTAAAATCCAAAATAACATAAATGGCGAGAATTCCGGAACAAACATAAATGCAATATGATATGAGACAAGCAATGAATGAATGACTCTAACTCTATGTATGCTGGTCTCTATTGGCAGACATGCTTTAAGTCATAGCACCGTACTTCTTTAGGAAAGTCCACTCACATCCTCAACCATTTAAGATATCTTGGATTCTCTCACGGATCATTTCACCGGTCTTGAGCAGCCGATTGGTAATGGGTCCTTCATCCCTCGGGACAAACCATGGCGGGGGTTAAGTCAACACACTCTCTCACAACCATTTGGTATAAGATCTTGGTGCATGTCGGGGGTAAAACCTAGCCAAATGCAAGTCTTCTACTTAGTTACATCAAGTCGGATCCAGATACTTCCATTCCTCGTCCCTGACGATCCTTTCCGGTATCCTTCACACTAGAGTCCTCATAGTCCCACGACTACGGACTCATCAACCCTATTGATCATCCACATATGGTAAACGGGAAGCTCTCACGTCCTCTCACGGGTTGGTTACCGGTCTTAAGCGCCCGTGAGCCCAAGTCTAACCATATGCAACCCTACCAATAAATGGCCCCCACAATGTGATTCCTGTCCTCTCACGGGTTGGTTACCGGTCTTGAGCGCCCATGAATCCCCATTGCTACCACGGGTCGTTCGGTCTCAATACCCCTCCGATTAGGGTCGACATAACAGGACATCCTAGCCAAACACTACTAGACAATCCTAGATATGTCATCCAACAGTTTAGGAAGGTGTCCAGAGGGCATCTCCGGAAACATCCCATAATATTCCCGTAGTAGTCTAAGGACAGAAGTGTCAAAAGGACACCTCTCCTTTCCAAACCTTACTTAAGCATACACATGCATCAATTCATATCATCACATATATGGTAACCTCATATATGGAAAGAAATCAATAATTGCAATCACCTTGTATATAATTGGTAAGTAAATCATACATGAGTCAATTCAATATGAATAAGTAATGCTACTGTAATCAAAGTTATGCAACAAGTAGTATATCATTGTAAGAATCTAATTTAGGAATCATATCTATGATATTCAAATATAGAAACTAGATTCATGCTATCTATGTAATTAAGGAAATAACCATCCTTACCTTTTATAACTCGTAAAGGAATCCTAAGAAATCAAGTAAGATCTTGGCAAACTTGAGAAGAAGGTCCTAAACAAGTATATACAACATATTAGGAAAGATCCCTAATGAAAAGATACCAAAACATCCAACACGGACCAATTCTGGAGTTGTTGTACTCATTGGTCGAGTGGATTGGTCGACTGGTCCAGTCGACCAATCGATGCGATCGCTCAAGTCGCTCGACCAATCGCCGATTGGTCCGATCGACCAATCGATCGACCAATGCAGACAGTAGCCTAAAAAAAACAGAGTTTTAAGATATGAAATCCGAATTTGGTGGTTCAAAAGGGTACTAATCAAGGGGTAAACTATATCAGTAGTATTCTAACATATAGGGGACTTCAAAACACCAATCAAATCAAGACATCAAGATCCAAATTAGGAAACAAAAAGTTACCATAATTAGATCAACCATGGATCTTGATGAATTCGAAATAGAAAACAAAGACAAGAACAATAGGAGGATGGATCATTGCTTCAGGTAAAGGTATCATGAAAACATACTTAGATCTTCAAGGAACAAGGCTTAGAAGCATAAATCTAAATAAGGAAATAAAACCTACCATATATGTAACTACCATGCATCATGAAGAACAAATAGTATGGTAGAAGAGAACAACTAGAAATTTATAGATTATGGATCATGGAAGGAAAACACAGTAATTAACTACTAATATGATCAATATAGAAGATCCAAAGAGATCCGAATTCAAATCAGAAGTTTAACAAAGATTAGATCATGGTTTGATCATGATTCCCTCAAAAGCTTGCAATGATCATAGATAAGATCATTGTTCTAGCCTCAAATCCTTAGGATGATCATGAGAACATGTTCAGAGATGTTTGCAACAGAGAATGCAGCATCTCTTCTACTGTCTCAACTCAAAAAGGAAAGAAAAACAAAGATGGAGGAGAAGAAAAGAGAGTAGACATACCTTTTGATGCAAAAAGAAGAGTTTCGACGAAGATCCGTCAAGAAAACACCAAGGATGCAAGGGAGATGACTTGCAGAGGTCTTTGGTTCATTCTAGAGAGTTTGGAGGCAGCAAATACGAAGTGGACTCGAGATTGGACTTAAATAGAGCAAGAACAACCTAATTGCCAAAGACAGCACTCATTGGTCGAGTGGATTGGTCGATCGGCCAGCCGACCAATCGGTCGACCAATGCTGACAGCAAGTCCAAAACAAGGAATTGAAGGCCCAGATCAAATCCAATCCTAAAGGGGTTTTGCACACAAGTCAAGTGACTTACCTAATAGGTAGAAATGCCTTCAAACCAAGATAGAGAGCACTCCAAGTCCATCAACTAATCAGATCTTCATCAGGATTCAGTTTCCATAAATAGAACTTCATCATCAACTTTCATGGATTCAAAGCCAGACACCAAGTCCTCCACTGGGATGGCCCAAAGCTGACTTCTTACTTTACTTCGGGTCATCGGACCTACAAATAACAAGGTTTCCGGGTCAAGGTTAGGGCTGGGTTTTACACCATCTCTTTCTCTCTTTGTACATTTTCATGTTCTTTCTATCTCCCATCCTCCCGGATGGGTTTTTCTGTCCAAACGCAATAAGGCTGAACTTGATTGGAGGGGCAGCATCCTTGTCAAAGGAACTTGCCCTTCTAACCACAAAAGATGGCGCGAACGATACTTTTTCTGTCGAGCGCCTCCATCAGATCTTAACTTCCCAACCACCTGGAGGAGGTGTACTTCTTCTTCTGAGAATAACCGAGGCCTTCCCTTATCCAGAGAAGACGAGGCGGCCATTAGGAAGATCAAATCCATTCCGTGGTATCAAGAGATACATGGACTTGAAGTGGAGTATAACTCCATCCTTCAGTACTGGGGCTTGGCTCATTGTGAGCTTCTAACCACCATCCTTTAATTTGGTGAAGTGATATGTTTTTAATTCTGACTCTTGTCCTTCTTCTTTGCAGTGCCTCCAAGAATGAACCCTGAAAGCCTGCGGGTGAAGGCCGCTAGGGCCGTTGTGACAACCGAGCAACGATCTCCCAGAGCCTTGACCGTAGATCAAGAGGCTTCTATTCCCTCTCCCGACCCCTCTTATAGGGGTATCAGGAATATCAGGCCCGTGGCTGATGCTTCGGGTAAAGGGAAGAAACCGATGGTGGAGAGGTCTAATGTCTCTTCCTCCGCCCGAACCAAGAGGAGGCATGACACAATTGATGCTCCCTCCAATAAAAAATCCAAAGCTTCAACGGATGGTGAGGAGGTCTTCACCCCCCGGGGGACCACGAAGTTGACCGGACGGGGTGACTCGGGATCCCGAGAAAGCTCTGGAATGGAGCTCCCTCGGTCTTGCTCCTTCTGATCGCCAGGAATTTGAAGCCCTGGATAACACCTCCGTTGTTAGTCAATCTACAAGGTACCGGTCTTCTTGCTTAGTTATTTTTTCATAATTCCTTATGACTTCTTCTGATATTTTCCGCCTTCCCAGGAATGCTGTGTTGAGCTTTTATCAACACATGGAAGCATTGAGCCGGGTTGGTCGCACCGGCTCCTTGCTGCAAACCTGTGAAGAGAATTTGGCGAAAGCCAATTCTGAAATAGACCAGCTGACTGCAGCTGCCGTGGAGCTGCAGAAAAAGCATGAGGAAGAAGTGATCTCCCTCAAGGAGGCCCTCGAAGCGTCGAAGATTCGTGCCGCTGCCGAGCGCGAGGCCAGGAAGCAAAAAGCAGCTGCCACGTTGTTTGGAGACAGGCTTGAATTCAAAAGTAGGGAGCTCGAAGAACATCTGAAGTTGGCGATCCCTAGCAAGCCCGAGCATATAAAGCTAGAGCTTCGGAAGGAGTGTGTTCGAAAATACCTGAACAGCGTACCTTTCTCCGAGCTGCTAGGTATCTACAACCTTCAAGCTTATCGCTTGGGGCAGAACGACGTTTGGGAGCGAATCCTCGGATCAATCCCTGCCTTCGACACTGCTCCTTTTCGTGAGGTGTGCCACAAAGAGGTCTTCGGGAAAGTTGGTATGGATCTCCCGGACAGGGCTCAGGAAGAAGATGATCCTTTTCCAGCTGACCCTCAATATGAGGCATACCCGGCTGACGAGCCGGCACTTCGAGAGGAGAAATCACAAGCCAAGTCTCAAGTTGCTGCTGTAGAGGACTCAGCCGATGCCATTCTTGAGGAAGGCTCTTCTCATGATCCTGAGAAAAGTCCTCCCGACCAGGGTCCCTCGGGCAACGATGAAGAAAAGGCTTAGGGAGTTATCTTTTTGTACAGATTTACCCTCTATTTAATGAATAGACATTTCTTTCTCATGTTGGCCTTTATATTTCCCCGTCTCCTGCCGAAATCTTGCCTTGAATATCAAAGTATTAATGATAAAACTCATCACTTAACTTTACATTCCTCGCCGAATAATAATCTTGTAGAAATATTGTGAAGATGTGTTTCGGGAAGGTGCATTAATCTTCTCCACTACTTCATTTATTGCAAAGTCCGTACGTTTCCCTTCTGCGAAGTTCAAACGTTTTCTTGCCTTTGTATACCATTCACTGTTTCCAATGAATCGGAAATACATCCATTATTTTAATGGCGGTGCGACGATTGGAGGTATCTCTGCATCAGGTGCTCGCTTCCACATGTTTCCATGTGGCATCCCTCCGACCGTTGATCTTGCTTTCTGCGGATTTCGAAGCGTCATTTCGATCTAGGTCGTCGGTTGTCCTTAGCCTTCAACCATCGTCTTAATACCTGAGGCTATTTAAAGCCTTCGTGGGTACTCTCCATCTATCCTATCTTCTGCAAATTAGATTTGCTAAAGTGTTAAAGCGACCTTTCGTCCTTCGGCCTGCTTCCGTATTCCTCGTACTCCAACAATAGCTCTATGAACTTCTGAACAAGTGAGTTTCTTGATTACTCATCTCTTTCCCCACTTCCCCCCCGAGTAAAGCGCACGGTAGTTATACTTGGGGTTTAGTTATTTGGGTTTGTTGGAAGTAATAAAAAACTAGGGTTTTCCCTCTTGTTGTTGTCGTTTATTTCTGTACTGATACGGCTTGTTTGTTTGCATAGTGGCTCCCAAGATCAACCCGAACTTTATCAGAGCAAAATCTTGCAAGAAAATCGTTCCGTCGGTGGTGGTTGGGGCCAGTGCGGTGGTTTCAGCTAGTGAATCCTCCAAGCGTAAAGGCGACTGCTGCCGGTGAATCTTCAAGTTAGATTCCCACAGTTTCTATTGATGTCGTCCCTGCGCCTCCTTTGCCCGAAGTGATCGCTCGTCTTTCCCAGGAAGATCTTGATCACTCCGTTGCTGATGGTGCTGCCAACGCCTCTGCTTTGGTGAGGCTGTTGGTGCACCCCCGAAAGAGACTCTTCGGGCATCCGAGGCAACTATGTTGGCGTCCGATGAAGGTGTGGTCCCAGCAGGTGCTGCTCCTATTTCCAACTCCAGTGCTTGTTTGGCATCCTCCTCCTCTCCTTCCGAGTTGGAGGATTTTGCCACTAGGAAGCGCCGTTGGGTGACAAGTGATGCAGCTCATCCTTCTCTTGGTGTAGCTCATCCTTCTCATCCTTCGCCTGAATTAGTGTCAAACGAGTTTGACAGAGCGTTGGAAAGGTGTCTTGCTGCTCGAATGACTTACGAGAGTGCGGTTCTTTCCAAACTTCCGGATGAAGTCTTTACGAAGTCACTGGTGATGTAAGTCTTTCTTCATTATCCTCTCGATTCTGAAAAATTACTTTTCTGCTCCTTGTTAACTCGGAAGTTGTTTGCGGGAGTCTTTGCTGGCAACTTCCACAACCAAGTGGAAGCGAGTTACTAGGCTCGATAGATTGAGCAATGAAGTTTCTAGGCTTCGGGAAATCTCCGAAGCTAAAGATGTTGAGATTGCTCGCCTTCGGAATCTAGCTTGGGAGGTGGCGGGGAGAAAAAAATTCGATGATTGGTCGTCTTCGGTCGGACTTGGATGATGCCGGGGAGAAGATCCGGCGGCTGGAGGAGCGACTAGTTGGAAAGTCGAAGCCAAAGGATCTGAAACGTTACACGAAAGGCAAGCTGTCGTTCCTTTGCCCGAATCCCTTCCAACTGATGTTCGCAAAGCCTGCGTCTTCAAGTATTTACACAGTAAGCCTTTTGTTGATATGCTGAATGCTTATAACTTGCAGGCATACCGGGATGGTGAGAACGAAGTATGGGAATCAATATTAAGGAAGGATCCTCATTTTGATACGACTCCCTACGGTCTTGTTTGCCATCCTGAAGTATTTCTTGACACGGGTATTCCTCCTCCCGATTGGACCAAGGATAAGATTGATCCTCCACCTACCGATCCAGATATTATGCATTATCTGGAAGATTCTCCTGTTTATTCTCCCCTGGAAGAAGTCAATTATGACGAGCTTGTCCTGAATGCGAGTTTGGTTGAGGACCATGCTTCTCCTGGACAAAGAGTATGAAATTGCGGAGGATTTTATGCATACCGAAATATTTTTGTAATCCTCATTTCTTCTCTTCTTTTCCTTGAATCCCCACCAATGGTTGACTCATATGTTTGTTCTAGCAAAGTCGCGTTGATCTTGTATAACTTCTCAACGAGTCACCTATGATGACTTTCTTTTTTGACCGAAGATTGTATCCAGCTCTTGTAATTGTTTTGATCTTGGCCTCTTTGGATCTTTTGAAGAAATAAGAAATTAACTTTATCTTGAACTTTGCTAGCCACTTGAATCGCTGTTGCATTAGGTCTTAGTTGTTTGAAACAATGCCTTTACTTAAGGATTTCCGAAGAAATACAATAAGTCTGAGAAGGAACTCACTCGGGTTTTAAACTGATGCCTTTACTTAAGGATTTCCGGAGAAATACAATAAATCGAGAAGGAACTCACTCGGGTTTTAAACCGATGCCTTTACTTAAGGATTTCCGGAGAAATACGATAAGTCTGAGAAGGAACTCACTCGGGTTTTAAACCGATGCCTTTACTTAAGGATTTCCGGAGAAATACGATAAGTCTGAGAAGGAACTCACTCGGGTTTTAAACCGATGCCTTTACTTAAGGATAATTCAAAAATTCAATAAGTCTTGAAGGAACTTACTCGGGTTTTAAACCGACGCCTTGCAAAAGGAACTCACTCGGATTTTCATCCGATGCCTCGACTTAAGAAAGTCCAAAAATTTCCATAAGTGTTGAAGGACCCCCAATTCAACCGATGCCTTATAGTTCCGAGCCTTAAAGTTGTTCATCCTTGAATGTGTGTGTAAAAATGATTACATCGCGAACAAAATTGAAATCATCCTCAAGGATAAAACTTTTTGAGATGCCTAGCATTCCACGAACGATCCAACTCTTTACGGGTGTTGATGTTCTTCACTGTAAGCTCCTGAACCGACCGGTTTCACAACCATATAAGGTCCTTCCCCGGGAAGGGTCTAATTTTCTTTGGTGACGCGGGTCGGAAGCTAGGGTGTTTCTCAACACCAAATCTCCGGCTAAGTACCGACGATTCTTCACTCGAGTATTATAATGAGATGCTATCCTTCTTTGATAATGTTGAGTTCGTGCTATTGCCTTTGCCCGAACTTCGTCCAACAAATCAAGACTATCAAGCAGCCCTTGTTCATTTGCTTTTTCCTCGAACTCACGATCCCGTAATGTCCCCACCATTATCTCCACTTGGTGCCAATGCTTCGGATCCATATGCCAACTCTGAATGGAGTTTCTCCTGTGGGTGTTCGAACCGTAGTTCTATAAGCCCACAGTACATTATGAAGTTCTTTGACCCAAGAAGCTTTGTCAGCTTCGAGTCTTCTCTTTATTTCTTCCAGTAGCGTTCGGTTAGTAACCTCTACCTGTCCATTGCTTTGGGGGTATGCCACTGAGGACATACGATGCTCGATCATATATGTTCCACAGAATTGCTCAAATTGTGGATAGTCGAACTGAGTACCATGGTCAGTGACAATAATCTTTGGAATCCCAAAGCGATATATGATTGATTCAAGCACAAATTTCTCCACTTTTTTCTCAGTAATTGCCGCCGGTGCTGGCTTCTACCCATTTTGTGAAGTAATCAATTGATACTATCGGATATTCCCGTCCGCTTTGATGCCTTGGTGAATTTGCCCATGATATCAATTCCCCACATTGCAAAGGGAATGGGATTGAGAATTGAAGTCATAGTTTCCGCCGGGCGCTTCGATCTTGTAGCATGAATTTGTGAGTTACCACATCGACGAACGTACTCCATAGCAGCCTCTTGGACCTTAGGCCAATATAACCCAAGTCTCGAGAATTTTGTGAGCCGGGGCTCGTCCACCCATGTGAGCTCCACAAATTCCTTCATGAACCTCGGCCAAAGCTGATTTTTTCTCTTCGGGGCCTATACATCTCATAAGGGGTCCAGCATAAGATCTTTTGTATAGTCTCCCATTCGAATAACAAATCTAGCTGATCGAATCTTGATCAACCTTGCCTCTCTTGGATCCTCGGGTAATTTGTCATCCCTTAGATACTCGATTATTGGATCCATCCAACAACGTTACCGCTTCAATATAAGAAATTTCTTTCTCATGATAACTTGGAAAAGTTATCTCTTCAATGTAGACCGAAGGGTCTAGATTCTTTTCCTTGGCATTGGCTAGTCGGGATAGCTCATCCGCCACTGAATTTTCATTCCTCGAAATCGAGATATCTTCAAATTCGAAATTGGTTTTGAAATGCATGCACTATCTCTTGATATTTCTGCAAGCGTGGTTCTTTAATACCATACTCCCCCTGGACTTGGTTGACTATAAGTTGAGAGTCACTATAAATAGTAACATCTGCAATAGATAATGCTTTTGACAACCGAAGTCCTACTATCGAGCCTCATATTCCGCCGTTATTACTTGCGTCAAATGCGAATCTCAAAGCATATCGAATAATAAATCCTGCTGGACTTTTTAATAGAATTCCAGCTCTGCTCCATCTTTATTACTCGAACCATCCACATATACCTCCCAAGTGGTTGGTATAATGGGATCCTCAATGGTGGGTTTCCTCTGGTGCGGTAGTTTCTACTACAAAGTCGGCTAATGCACTGAGCCTTGATTGCGATTCCGGGCTTAAAGCTCACTTGGAACTCGTTGAGTTCAACCAACCGAGGACACCATCCTTCCGGACAAATCAGGTTTGTTAAGAACTTTACTAAGAGGAAAAGTTGTAAATACCTCAATTGGATGAGCCTGAAAATATGGCCTTAGCTTCCTGGCGGCCATCATGAGAGCCAGAGCCTGCTTCTCAATCTGTGAAGATCTTGTCTCCGCATCTAGCAACACGTGGCTTACATAGTAAATCGGCCCTTGTTTTTTATCTTTTCCCGAACAAATCTTGCCGTGCCGCCGAAAGGGATGTCGCTAGATATAGCTGTAATATTTCCCCCTTCTGCAGTGCAGGACGGGATCGGTGGTTATCCAAGTGCTTCTTTTAATTCCTCGAAAGCTTTCTAGCACTCTTGAGTCCACTTTGCTTCCTTTGCCCTTGAGGTCTTTAAGTGCCTTGAAGAAAGGCAAACATTTTTTCTCAGGACTTGGAGATGAATCGATTTAAAGCGACAACTCTCCTGTTAAACTTTGTACATCCCGAACGGTTTTGGGAGCCTCCATATCAATCGAGCTTGTATTTTGGCGGGATTAGCCTCAATTCCCCTCTGTGATACCATGAAGCCCAAAAATTTCCCGAGGAGACTCCAAAGGCACATTTTTCTTTGGTTTAGCTTCATTTGATGTTTCCATGATCTTGAGAATACCTCAGTCAAATCTGCAATATGATTTGCTTTTGTAAAGCTTTTCACTAGCATGTCGTCAACATAAGCTTCAACATTCTTTCCTATCAGCTCTTTGAAAATCTTGTTGACGGCCCTCTGATATGTTGCTCCTGCATTCTTCAGGCCAAAAGGCATGACCTTGTAATAATAGCTCTCACGATCAGTCATGAAAGCCGTATACTTCTCATCCTCCTTATTCATAAGGATCTGATTATACTACTGAGTAGGCATCCATGAAACTTAAAGTTTCATATCCTGTGATCGCATCTATCAAGAGGTCAATCCGAGGCAGCGGGTAGCAATCTTTTGGGCAAGCTTTGTTAAGATCTGTGTAGTCTGTACACATCCTCCACTTCCCATTCGCCTTTTTTACCATTACCACGTTGGCCAACCAAGTTGGGCACTCAATTGGTTCTATGAAACCAGAATTCTTAAGTTTTTCAACTTCGCTTCGAACGGCTTCATACTTTTCAATGGAGAAATTTCTTCTTTTACGTATCCTTTGGTTTCGCCTTAGGGTCTATCCAAAGTTTGTGCTCTGCAATGGCCCGATCGATTCCGGGCATGTCCTCAGTGAGACCATGCAAATACATCTTTATTCTGTTGAAGAAAAAACTTCAACTCATCTTTAAATTCTTCCATTTGTTCGGACCCGATATAAGTAATCTTTTTCTCATCCTCGGTACACAGCTGGATTTGTTCCGGCTTCTCCTTTGGTTCGGGTCTTTGCATCTCTGTCTCTTCCCGATCATCTCGAACTTCTATGGGGAGGCGAGTTACCTTCCTCGGGCCCTCCTTGTCTTTTAAATAGGCAACATAACTACACTGCCGAGAGATCTTACAGTCGGAGGAGACTTGACCAATTCCCATATCGGTCGGGAATTTTATCTTCGAGTGCTTTGTCGAAACAATAGCACCTATCTTGAATAAAGATGGTGGCTGAGGATCATATTATAAGGTGGCAGTTCCCGAACCACCAAAAAATTGATTCGGACAGTTGTTTCCTTAGGAAAACTTCCAATGGATAAATCCAACTGGACCGATCCTTCCGCCACTATGAGATGACCTGCAAAACCATATAGATGTGTGGATGAAGGTTTCATCAAGTCTGATCCACCTTCAATTTTTGATACACTTCGTAGGAAATTAGGTGCTGAGACCCTGTATCAATCAAAACTCTATGCACTTCCCGTCGTGCAATCTCTACCTTGATGACTATAGCATCATCATGAGGTAAACAAACATCTCTTTCGTCTTCCTCGCTAAAGGTGATAGAATCTTCACCATTCGGCTTCTTCCGCTTCTGCGTCTCTCCGGTTCCAACAAATTTGGATTTTGTTTTCGAGACTCCGGAGTGATTCGGACTCTGGTCCCCGAAGATGGTAAGGATCGGTGGCCGAGTAGCTTCAATCACCTCCTTGCCTTTCTTAGACTTCGGGGCCTCCCTTGATCGTTCCGAACTAACCGAACGATCCCTTTTAGGAGCAGCCGCACGTGGCTCACGTGGCTCCTCCCTTCTTCGCTATGAAATTGGACGGATGTCCCCTGAGATATCAATCTCTCAATATCCGCCTTGAGATGACGCGGTCATTAGTATAATGACCATAGTCCTTGTGGAATCGGCAATACTTTTCTCGATCCTGCTTGCTCTCCGGGTTTCAAAAGAATTTTAGGCGGCCACTTTAAAATATTTTTCTTTTGAGGATATTTAAAATATCAGCCCGAGGAGCATTCAATGGAGTGTACTCACTTTTACCGGGGGACCTTTGGCGCCAAGGCTGAGATTTTCCAACCCGATCACGAACATTTTTCTTTGGCTTAGCCTACGCTCGGGAGCCTTTTACATTCCTTATTGGAGACTTTATTATCTCCTTGGCGCGCATCTAGAATCTCCATGACTTCAGCTTAGCATGGCATCTCTGTACCAACTCGGCATAAGTCGCGAGGCATATCCTGTAGTAATAACTCCGGGAGTTTCCGATTAGTGAGTCCGTGAATAGAAGCGATTTTGGCTACTTGTTCATCCAAATTTTCTATCTCCATCGTCACTTTGTTGAATCTTTTCCGAAACTCTCCGATTGATTCGCTCTTTCCTTGTTTGACGATAAACAAGGTTTCTTCCGTTTTCTTGACCTGTATTCCACTCTGGAATCGCCCTATGAATTGGCGCGCCAATTCGTCAAAGTTTACGATCCTTCCGAGAGGAGGTTTGAAAACCACTTTTGTCTTTGCTCCGGTAAGTGATGAACCAAAAACCCTGCATAAAATTTCATCGAATTACCCTGAAGCGCCATGATGCATTGGTAATAGCCGATGTGGCTGTTGGATCTCCGGAGCCATCGAATGTTGAAAAAGGTAGGCAAGCGGAAGTTACGGGAAAGCGATATCCCGCAATTGGCTCGGCAAAGGGAGTCTTCCGAATGAGTGAGTAAATATCCTCGATTATTCTTCCCATAGCCAAGCTGCCCTAATTTCTCATTGATGTTGGCCAATTCGACCAATCTGGGTCGGGTGATCTTGACAATATGATCACGACCTCGATTAACACGATCATCGTGCTACTCGATCATCACGAACAGCCCGTCCTTCCCGAGCATTCCTCTAGTCGCGAGCTCTCGATCATCACGACGGTTCTTCGATAGTGGGTGAGTGAGTTCTTACCCCTGTATCCAACCTTGTGTTTGAATCGGTTATACTCTCTTGGGTCCATCGAACCGATCGTCTCGCCTCGGTTGATCATCGATCCTCCTAAGTCCTCGGTCTCATTCACGGAAATTCTGATCGATATTCCGGTCTTGACCAATCTCTGGTCGCGTGGCAATGTACGTCTCCCCCTGAATCAAGGTGATCGGGCTCTTGTGGTAAAACCACTGTCACGATCGGCTGTCTGAGTGTAGCTCACCTCAAAGTTGAATCTTTTTTACACGATCCAATTGATCTTGGATTGTATCTAGAAGAACGATAGCATGTCTCTAGACTTTTGACACTTCACCAAAGAGATCGTATTTAATTAAAATGGTTGTGTAGCCAGAATGTGTTGTTAATGAGCCACTAAGTTTTGATCTAGTCATCTAAGGTCATAAACGATATGTAGATTGTCCTTTTGAAGATAAACATGCTGAGTTTGCTGCCCTGATCTTGGATCCTCCAATGGAATCAGCTTACTATGCTGAATATCCATACAAGAGGAGCTCATGGATTCTGGTAGTCGAATTTCAAGATGAACATTGGAGATTGGTCAAGCCAGAAAAACAGATAATAACAAGGATATGCTTCATGATCAAGTACGCATATCTAATCAACCACAATGGATCTGAGCCCAATACAAAATGAGATCTAAACTCTTAAATTCAATATATCCCCCAACCAAAATAAAGTATGAAATTCTCATAATGTAAAACATAATAGGCCCAGGCTTTGCCTCGTGTAAACCTCATTTCTTAGACTAAGTTGATATAACAATCAGATTCAAAGTTAGAATTTGCGATCCACTAAGACAATAAGGGTGTTCGAATCTCTAATGGTGCTGAAGTATTAGTAATGGAGTGCTATAGAGTCTAAAATCAAATCACTTTAACTAAATGTGTATTGCTTGGTCAGAAGTTTAATTAATTCTATTAAGTTGCTTGTCCATCCTTTTTAAATTCGACACCTTTAAAAGAGTTTACAAGTGGCTAAATTTTAAAGGTTTGAATACTTGAAAAAATATGCATGGACATCTGAAAAGTATATAGACCTTAAACAAAGAATATGAAAACGAAATTTGCTTTCAAGGATGAAATAAAGTAACATACCCATTAGAATTCTAAAGGGGAAATTTTGATGGTCTTATCGTGAATGGGACATCAAACATCTATAATTACGTAATTTAAATCAAGCACCTTGTTAATTTAATATTTTTCTGTTGGCTTGGTCCATTTGATAATAACCAATTGAGTACTCTTCCCCGAAGCAGTTGGTAAAGTTATAGTTTTAATGAAAAGAGTCTGAAAACACAAGGGGTATGTTTAAGTCACAGTATAGCCTTCTTCTTCTCAGGGTCATCTCCAGTGACTAGGGATCCAACAAGAGAGAGAGGTGTGGTCCATGAATCAAAGCTCTCCCACATACTGTGGACACAACAACAATGTTTTTCTTTTCCCATTCTATAAAAAACAAGCGAATCCTGATGTAAGACTATGACACCAGAGTGGATATTAGATTAGTGATGGGTATATAGATTCCTCAATATGTGGTCTTTGCTCGTCCCTTCCAAGCTGAACAGAAACATAGACCCCATAGAGAGAAAAAAAGAACAAAAAATTTAAAAGCAAGCCCTTATCAGAGTGTCTAGTTAAAGGAATATACTCCAGGACAATATTTTCCCCATGGTTGATTCCTGTGAAACACTGTTTACTACAAGGAAGATTTGACCTAGGGCTATGCTAGTTAACAAAAAGAGCATCCTGTATATTTATTTTTTTTTAAGCAAAGCAAATCTTGGATATTGAGTTCTGAGGCTCCAAACCACCTCCCATCTTTTAACCCCCCCCCCCCCCCCCCAACCCACTACAGAAAAAGAAAATCTGAATTGAAGGCAAGTAACAGTAAAAGCATAAATTCTATACCAATTCACAGAAAAGCGTAATGGAGCAGGAAAACCTTCTAATGAATGGTTGGATTAGGATCCTTAGAATTGGAAGATGGACAAGACAGATGAGGCTCATCGACCCAGATGTCATAATCTGGTTATCTGGGAAAAGTATTAGAATCCACCTTTATTGTTTTGGCTGATATTCCCCTCAATCTTTGACTCTGCAGTTATATTTTTCTTTCTTTTCTTGCTATGTCATTCTAATGAGATAAGAGAGGTCCCATTGTTATAATCCACAGATGTAGCTGTTGCAACAAGACCCTTAACTATTTGTGATAAAAGGCATGGCTCTAATGAGGTGGAGATAGGCCACCACCAAAACAGGAATATAAAATCACTAGCCCATCAAGTTTAGTTGAAAGAAAAGGACTTCTCTGACTAGACCAGTATCCTTCAAAGCTAAAAAAGCAGATATCTTTCCATTGTAGTTTAAATAAACTATCTGATCTCTTATCACTTTCCAAGCTTCCACTGTAAAACCAGTGAAGCTCACTAAAGGTCCCCCACTTCTGCTCATTACCTTATCTGTTGGTGCTCATGTCTGTGGACTACAGGTTCTTGGCCTATTTGGATGC
The DNA here is from genome assembly GCF_041222555.1 of Hakea prostrata. NCBI lineage: Eukaryota > Viridiplantae > Streptophyta > Magnoliopsida > Proteales > Proteaceae > Hakea > Hakea prostrata. Next base: position 25,190,860 of record NC_142600.1, on the reverse strand, counting down.
GAACCCTCCTTATCAATAACCAACCAGAGGAATTTCAAATGAGGAAAAAAGTGAGACAATTGGACCTTTACCTTAGTGCTCTTGAAAAACATACGTAAGAACAGAATCTGGATGATCAGTCCATTTAGATATTGAATAGATTAATGGGTTGAAGTTCTCTCTTTTAACCTCAATAGTCAAACTAAACCTAATCAGCAAACACTTGTCTTGACTGAGGAATCCCATGAATACCTTCTTACTCAGCCCTTATACACAACAAGTAACATTCAAAGTAGAAGGCTACAGCAACCATTATGGTGTTTTCAAAAATCATATAGGGTATGAGCAAATTCTGAAAGACCAGGCCATTTAAATGTTGAGTAGACTACAAAGTTGCAGGTATTTAATCATTCTAAATTATCAAATTAAACCTAACCAGCAAACCCTGAGCCAGGCTAAACAATACCAAGGACATGCTCTTACCAAACCCTTACTCATCAACAACCATCCCAAATAGAAGCCTAAGTTTAACCATGGAGTTCTCAGACTTCAGTAGATGATAAACAGCATACAAATAAACTCAGCCTTATCCCAATTCCCAACCAAATGGGGTTCCTACAGAGATCCATACCTTCAAACAGCTCCTTCAATGTGAATCAGGTCACTCTTTCATACTGAAGCATATAAGGACCTCTGTTGTGCATGATCATACCATCTCAAAAAGACTTTCTTCCTGCTTATCATAAATTAGAGCTTCCACAAATAAACTCAGATGATAAATTGCTAAGAAGTATCCTAATTCTAAAAGCCTGGCCGTGGCCAAAGAGGTGGTGGTGGCACCGATTGGGATTCTCTGAGATTGAGGAGCTCAGATGCTTGTAGACTATATAATTTAGATGTGGTTAGCTTCTGCTGTATGAACTTGTTCTTGTTCTATCATTGGTTTCAATCATATCAACTGTTTCTAAACAGCACATACTAGTGAACAGAAATGGTACTGCTAGCACATTTTACCACCTAACAAGAATTGAAACAGAATTAGTCATTTCATTGATGAAGTTCAGACAACATAAAAACACTACACTGCAATTTACTCGGTTAGTCTTCGACAGCTGATATCTACTATGAATAATGGGGAGAACAGTTCAGATTTTTGACCAGATCAAAGCCCAAAAACCTTGCATTGAATCAAATAGATGGAAAAGCTAATCAATAGCCAGTTCACTCCATCTCATTGTAAAGTGGTATCTGGGTGAGGTTCAGTTGGAATTGCAGCTTATTGTTGTATTTAGGATCTTTTGGTTCTGTAAAAAGAAAAGGAATTTATTTTTCTTCTTTTTTATGGTATTTATGACATGTAGTGGTAATTGTAATGATTTGATATGATGACCTAATGATGAAATCGAAATGCGATAATGGCGGCGTAAAAGAAAAAAGAATAAGCACCGACGAAAAGAATCCCACAAAACATAGAAGAAAAAGAAAAGAACTCAGAGAGGATCACCATGGGGTATGAAGAAGGATATCCATTTATGAGGTTCAATTGAGAATATATCATTCATATAAGACAACAGAACATAAACCATATTCAGCTTTACGTTCTGAGTATTTCTGTTGACAATCTCAGTCTGTGTCTCTATTCTATTCTATCTACATCTGGAAACAAAAGAAGACGCAAATGAAGGTGCAGGATCATAATGGAAGGGAGCCGCCGGGTGCTGCCAGGATTTGAAATTAGGCTTCTCCGAATCCGGCAACTGAGAACCCTGACGCGACGATGAATCTTCCCTTGACTTGACTTCCGCGGAGCGATCTGGAAGCTTAGGATTAGGCGAAGCCGGCGACAAGACCAAGGGGGATAAAGAGGAATAGCAACCTTCCAATCCGAAACGAGTTTTGAAGGCGAATTAACCTGAATAGAAGCTGGCGCTCGCCGCTGCAATCTGGTCGGAGCTTGCTTCTTATTACCTCCGCCGGAATTCCTCCCCTGTGATCCAGCCATTAATCAGCTTTCAACAAGATCTGATTTTCAGCAGCAGCAACAACCACTGAGCTAGAGATGAAGAAATTGAAGAGACCAAGAAAATTTTGTGAAAATAGAAGAAGCGAGAAGTTCGAGTGCAAAATATTGACTAAGTGATGAGATCGAGAGAGAGAGAGAGAGAAGGGTTTGTTTTGCTTAGCAAGATTGTGGACAGAAGTGAACCAGCGGTTTTAACTTCTTATAGCCACACTACCACAGAGAGAAGAGAGAGAGCGTGTGGCTTACACGTTCTGAGTTTCCACTTTTCTGGTATGTGTAATTTGAGTAAATAATGGAGGGTATATTTGTAAATAGGATCGACTACCATGGACTTTAAACCTTGTTGAGCTGTTAAGTGTTAACCATTCCTTAAGGCCGGCTTTGTTGTACGTGAATCAGGAAGGATTTCAAACCGGGAAGGGGGGGGGATACAATTGTACATTCACAAAAAATCATGATTGATTCACCAAAAAAATTTTAGAAATGCCATTATTTAAAACCTCAACCTACCTAAAATTTTTTATAATAAATAATACCATTGAATAAAAGTATATAATTTTAAAAATTTTAGAAATTCCCAATCTAAGTTTTCATTATAAACAAAAATTTTTGTTTTGATTTTTTTTAAATACTAAAGTCATGAAAATTTCTTGTGAGAGAGAGAAGAAGATGCTAGTATATCCCACAATGGCTCCATGGTGGTTTAAAAACGTTTTTGTTCTTCAAGCAGACAAATTCTATTCTTAGGCTCTTTTTGGTATCAATTATCATTGTCAATTATGAGAAATTTTCATTATTTTAAATTGTTTGGCATCTATTCTGAATTTTATTTTTATTTAAAATAATAGAAAAACCTCCAAAATCCATAATGAACTTTTTGTCCATTATGGATTATGATGAGAATTTCATTATCTTCATTTGTGTAAGTTTACTTAAAGTTCTATAAGTAAGATGAGGGTAAAATAGTCAATACACATTCTTTTATAACAACCATACTTTTTCCTTCTTTTCTCACTTGTTTACTATCATTTTTAACAATTTTTTATCTTGACACCAAACTTATTTTCCATTTCATAATTTATTTTCGATAAAATTCACCAAACCATTTTTCATTCTTGACCAAAAATGAATTCTTGTACTTATTTATTTTAAATAGGCATAATAGAGAATGAGAATTGATACCAAAAAGAGCCTTAGACGAGTGAATTGTTCAATTGGTTAAGCACATGTCCTTGCCGTATTAATTTTGCAACTTCTTCTCAATGTGTCTCAGTCTTTTCTCATGTTTATAATATTTTTTTAATCATATGCACTTTACTAAATTATACAATTTACCTTCAATCATTTTTAATTAGCTGAGGCAAATTTCATGAAATTAGATCTAAACTAACAACAACGAATGATAAAAAAATAAAAAATAAAAATTTAATAAATTCAAAAGTGAATGTCACGACTAAATTCAATTCAACATCAAAATGGATCAATCATTCATGAGGGCAAGAGAGAGTATTCCAAAATAATTTCTCGCAATGACTTAAACACCCCTTGTCTCCAAAAGATACGGTCAAAGAACTAAAATGGTGAGTGTTGCAAAATATTGTGACGGTGACCTTTAATCCTTTATCTATCAAGTTTTATATCTAAGGCGTGTGATTACCGATATATCCCTCAAAAAAATTATATTTTAGATATCATTAAAAAAATATATATTATTTCTTGGAAAAGAAAAAATGTTATGAAAAGGGTGTGTCAGTTGTACAGCTCGGTTTCGTTTGACCGGTGGAGGTCCGTATCTCGTAAGAAATTAAAAGAACAGAAATTTATGACGTCATACACACGTGACAGCGCGATTTGTTTTTCAACTAAATCTAGCTTGGCTAGTTTTTTCTATTTATTTTATTTTTTAAATAACGGGTGCTTTTGTAAACACCGGGGTAGCCTTCGGGAATTTTATTCACTTCATTTTTTTATTGAGCTGGCGAGTTGATATTATAGAGGGAGGGAATATTATTAATATATGTGCTGTCGAATGAGTACGACCCTGAGACCTATCCCATGAAAGATTAGGTTGTTAACCGCTTAACTATCCTACAATTAACATTTTAGCTTGCGCGCACCACAACTACATCCTCAAGGCGCTCTTCATTTATGATAATGACAATTAATTTTCTTATAAATGAGTGACAAGTGTCCAAAAATAAGGATTGAGATGAATTTGAAATATAAAAAAAAATAAATAAATAAATAAAAAAATTCTAAATTCAATTTTAACCTTTCCAAGTAATCCATTTGCACGTGTGTCAGTCATTCATAAGGTCAAAAATGAACAATATGGTCTTGACTTCTCATTTTTTGTCATGTGTTTTTTTTTTCACTTCTCCAAAATATCTAATTCTATAACTTAATCTTGGCTTGGAAGGCTCTGTCACTGCGAGAGTGCCAAATTGACCTATTTCCACTCCTTCTGGCTGTTGGGTATTTGTCCTGGACAGGTATTTATCTGAGTAATCGTATTAATTTATTACTATTATTATATAAAATTAAAATAAATAAAAAGGGACAAGATGAGAATTTGATGAATTTGGAAGTGGGAGACTAGTATATATGGTAAGAGGAAAGTCAAATCCTTGACCCCTTCACTAAAAAATATTAAGTCATTTTTAATTAAGTCAATTTTTTTTAATGGCTCGTTTGGATCAAGTCCTACACATCCTAATATTTGGAGTCAAATCTGAATCCTATGTATTATGTGGACCCTACATAAACCCTACCTTTTAAACATGATTTTTTTTTTAATTAAATGTTATACATGAACATAATATCATGGATAGTGTAGATCCATCCACAGATGAGAGCTTGAAAATTAAAACTCAAAACATCCTCAACAATTGACAATTGTAAATGAGAACAGAAGAACCTGAATACCCTAATATTCAAAAGTAAAATACAAATGCCACATTGCTTCCATAAAATTAAATATCATTTAATTTTTAATTTCTTGTCACTATTTTTCATTATGGAAAAACGTGGCACTAGATATACATGAGTTCATAAAAAAAAAATATTCATGAAAGGTAAGATGGTCATTTCACACCTTGTGCCTAACCGACTTAACCGTAAGTGAAGTGAACCATAATGCTCTACCTTTTTTTTTTCTTATTTATATTTTGCAGGTCAGAAATAGAAACGGAAGGTATATGCCATTTATCCCAAAAAATAAGAAAGAAAATTTATGTTTTTATTTGTATATATTTGTGGACACGTTTTCTCTGTTTATCCTTTACTTGTTTCTCTGGTATATGTATGGGGACACGTTTTATTAAATATTAAATACTTAAAGAAATACAACGTATAAGCATAACCCTATACATAGAGTAGAGAAAATACATACTTATACTCGTCTAACAAGACTACAACGTTTTCTTCTCGCCTTCCTCCATGTATTGACAATGGTAACGTGCGGAATGTAAGTCTGCTCATGGCCAGCACAGCACCTAATTAAATCCAATTCAGATTTCCATAGCAAACTAACCAATGTAAGTCTTTCTTCAAAGACTTATCTTCCAGAATGAAGCAGCAAGGATGAAGAAGCTTTAATGGCTTCTAAGTTATATTTATACCTTAGCATATAAGACTATAATCTAAGCACCAAAACATTTCCAAGTGCATATCTACATAGATACAAAAACTTCCAAAAAACAAAATAAGACAGGATCTTCTGAGTGAGTTCAGTTCTATCTGTAAAGCATTTTGAGATCCTCAAGCCTGGTAGTTCGTTCATCCTCGTCAGTGAGAGCTCCTGCTATCATCCGTTGCTTCCTTGCTTGGATATCTTGCATCCTCTCCTCCACTGTATCCTGCAACACACATCCCTTCTACAGATTACTTCCAAGTTCAAACCCAATAGAAGTGAAGTCCTTGTACTTTTTACGTATTTGTTTTCCTTTGCTCACTCACTCAAATTTACTCGTTTTTTATGGAGATCACTGGACATTGATAAGTTAGATAGGAAACCTGACCTTCACAATTAATCTTTTGACACGAACTCTTCGTTTTTGCCCAATCCTATGGATTCGCATTATGGCTTGTTCCTCTGATGCAGGATTCCACCATGGATCCTTCTCATTTCAAAGACATCAATCAGATGAATGAATTTTTTGTTGCATATTCTAAAATTTGAAATCATTAATTTACATGTCAGAGCGTGCAGAGGAAATAGTAGATGAAATTTACCATTATGAAAACATTAGATGCTGCAGTCAAATTTAAACCGACACCCCCAGCTCTCAATGACATCAACAACACCTGTAATTGGGATTGATTTGGAAGAACATTAATCAATTGTAAATCCACAAACATAGAAAGAAGTCAAAATGAGCAGTTAACATCAAGACTGGAATGAATGTTCTGAGTTGTGAATATATATGAACTAGAAGAACATGTAAATAAAAACAATACATTTTTCTGTGATGCTTCAATTCAACATTATTAATTTGAAACCCTAGTGCATTAAGATTCCATAAGGTCTATATCTACTAAGAAAGCCACACACGGGTGTCAGATTAGAGCAAAAGTTGCAAGAGAATCCATATCAAATGCTTCTATTAAAGAAAAAACCAATGGTTGAAACAGTCAACATTTGTAAAGTTAAAGAGTAAGCTATAGATTTTCACCATTTTCTCTTTGGTCTCATTGAACTCCTTCAAGACCCTCTCTCTTTGCTTCTGATCCATTTTTCCATCAAATCTCAAGAATTGAATTTCTTTCTTCTCCAGAGGGTTCTGCAACAGGTCTAAAAATGGAAGTCCACTGGCTAAAGATAATGCTCTTTTCACCCAGAACCAGATAAAAGCTCCAAGCACTCAAGGAAGCTTCAAAACCTTGCATGATTCCTTCTAGTTATCAATATCAATCCAAAATTGGTTGTTCAATGGGCATGCTATTAGGTCATTATTCTTCAGTGGTGTCCTACAAATTGGGCAGAGACCTCCTACTAGGGTTGGCCAGCTCTTAAGCAAGCACTCCCTGCACATCCGTTGTGCTCATGGAATTATTACATGATCTTCTGGAAACTCTAGGCGGATTGGGCAGTCAGTTTCTTTGCCCTGTGAATATCCTCAACAACTTCTTCAACAAAGCTCGACTTGGAACTATCTGGTTCAGATTGGATGGATTAGGAGTTGCCTTCAAGAAACCGCTTGCAAGTCTGTCCAACTCTACATAGCGTTCAGGTTTGGTGTTGCATCGACTAAAATTGTCACAACAAAAAGGATCAATAGAAAGAAAAAAGGCCAAATGATTAATTGTGCGCAACCACATTTTGAAAGGTCTTAGACTTTGAATCACCTCATGACCAAGAAATGGGTGGTTGCAGCGCTGCCTCAATCGGAGTAGAAGCTCAAGATATTTGCAAAATTGTGGGGTGCCTTGCCTTGTTCAACTAACTTGTCAAATTGGACCTGATTTCATCATCACACCAAAATAGTAAGCTCCCAATAGTAAGAAACTCAGCAAATTAACCTAGCCGAACGCAGCAACTAAGAAAAAACCACAAAAAAGTCGTATGTCTAATTTTTTCTTCCAATGACTAATTGAGATTGTTCTACCAATTTCCATCAATAATGTCTATGAAGAAGATATAAACAGATGGTGATCCGATAATGAACTTCCTCACGAATTTACCTTAGACTCTCTTAAAGAGAGCATCGTGGAAATCTCTTTCAACTTCAGATTGTACGCACCACAACAGTTTTGATCTCAACAGGGGGAGAACCAGAATGGGCTTGAATCATATGTAGCTATGTCATAAACATTATGAAAAGGAAACTAATTTTCATGGTAGCACAATATTTTGGTGGAAAAGAAAATGGACTGACCACTTTAGCCATATTTGTCATTTAAGTCCTTGGTTCTCCACTCAGCATCATTGTTGAACCTAAAGATAACCTTAATCAATCCTCAGGCCTTTTCATCGTCATTTCATAAGGATTTTGATGACGTTATTCCACCTGATAAATAGGTAAATGGTGGAGATAAAGAACCAAAGTTAACGTTAAAATGAAACTGGTACCATTGGTTGAAACAGGCATTGAAGTACCAACATCAACTAGCTTCCAGATACCTCTTTTAAAATCAGTAAAGTTATACACTGTTAGTCAATTGTCTGAAAATATCACATTTTTATTAGTTCCCTTGATTTGTATCGGTGGGATCATACCATTGCCAGTTGGACTTCATGGCTCAACATGCAAGAAA